>NW_023602073.1:54848491-55051662 GCF_014898055.3 Talpa occidentalis | reverse complement strand
CTCTTTGTTCTCTAATGGCGCCAGGAGCAGTTCGCTCACCGCTGCGGTGAATCCTGCAGGGTTCTCCACAGCTCCCGTTCACGGGGTGTGGTGGCTGCAATAGTTCCTTTCCACTCACAGTCCTGCTTGCTGCGTCGTTAGTTCTTGTTGGTCGTTTTAGTGTGTTTTTTTCCTCCTCTATGCTGGTCGGAGAGTGCCATACTGTTGTGTGCGGGGGAGGAGAGCAGGGTTCTGCGCTTTCCTCCCTTCTAGTCCTCTTTTATGGCAACTTTCTTCTTCAGGCAGTTTGCTGGAGTGACCCGTTTATCTTCCGTGTCCCAGTTCTCACTGGGACCTGCCGCTTTTCCTCCCTATTAACTTTTTTTTAATGGGAGATCTTACTCGCAGTGTCTCCTCGCTGCCATGTTGCTCCGACTTTCTCTTGTCTTAATTGCTCTGGCTAGGACTTCCAGTATTTATATTGAAAGCAGTGGGGAGAGTGGACATCCTTGTCTTGTTCCAGAACTTAATGGAAATGCTTTAGCTTTTCACCATTGAGAATGATGTTGGCTATGGACTTGTCCATATATGGCCTTTATGATGTTGAGGTATGTTCCGTGTATCCCGAGAATTTCAAGGGCCTTTATCATAAATGGATGTGTGTATTTTGTGGAAAGCTTCTCAGCATCTGTTGATATTATCATAAGGTTTTGATATTTCTTTTTGTTGATGTCTTGGATTACATTGATTGATTTTGAATGTTGAACCATCCTTGTGTCCTGCAATAAATCCTACTTGGCCATGGTGACTTATTTTATGGATACGTTGTTGGGTTCTGTTAGCCTAAAATTTTATGAGGATTTTTGTATCAGTGTTCATTAGGGAGATTGACCTGTAGTTTCTTTTTTTGTGTTGTCCTTGTTTGGTTTTGGTTTTAGTGTATTGTTGGCTCCTGCTTGTAATTTTTCTTTTCCCTGCTGCTTGTTTTTTAATTTTCCTATGCATCAGGACACTTTGTCGCTGATACTGGCCGGCATCTCTTGATGTGCTTTTTCTGGGATGTCAGGAACTGGTGGTCCAATCGAGTCCAATACTGTAATGCCAGAAGTCCAGTAGGGTAGTGGTGTTATGGATATGTTAAAGGTCGCTGCCCCCTGAAAATCTCCTCTTTTTGTATTTGTTTTATTCCAGAGGTGGGTCTTGAGTTTCCCATAGACTGTCCTGGCAGTGGCTGGATCTCCCGCTGGCCACCAAATCGCTGGATGCCCCTCTGGGCTCCAGTTTGTTGAATCCGGGCCTGGCTTGTGGAGGCCTTCAGCTCACCTCTGACTGTGGGGACAGTCCTTTCTCAGTTCCACCAACAGCTTTGGTGAGGCCCACACGCAAGCAGAATTCCTCTCTTAATTGGCATGTCTGCTGGGTGCTTCCAAAGGGAGTATTCTTTCTTTCTTTTCTTTTTTTAAAGATTTATTTATTTATTTATACAAGCACCAGGTACAGTCAGAAACATGGGAGGGTGAGAGAATTCACCAGAGCCAGAGCAGGGAACAGAAACAATCAGACCGAGGAAAAAACACTGCTGAGGGGAGCAGCAGGCGCGGCAGGAGGGTCTGTCGCACCATGTGGGACCCTTGCTGGTGGCCAGGGATTGAATGGCACTGTAGAGGCTGCGAGCAGCTTTGCAGCCAGCACTCAACCACTGCGCCACCAGGGGAGGCCCGGGAGTAATTCTTAATAACAAGGAGATGGAGTATGTTAAGCAGCTAGGACTTAAATTCATTTGGGTATTCATAGCAGGAATTTAGAAAACTTAAATAAGGGGCCAGGAAAAAGAATAACTATAAGAAAAAAAATATCAAAATCAACAAACAACTATGAACCAGAGACACTCTATGGGGAGTGGGGGGGCGGAGAAAGGAGGGATTGCAATTGCATGGGGAATATAAAAATAAAATTAAAAAAAACAAATGAGTTTGAATTGGAATATCATTGTGACTCTTTTGCCTATGATTTTTAAATTCTCAGTCCATGTTTACTACTCCTGGGGCCATGACAAATGCTGATGATCTTGTGGCATCAGGGGAGTCAGAGATGTTGGATTGTCTCTACTGTGGGAGTAGGGGGACTAACAGAAAGCAGCCATCACTATCCTAATATGAGTAATTAGAGCCAGTCCTGAGGGTCACCTTCGATAGGTATGGGGGAAAAGTTCAGGTTTGTTGTTTTTATTTTTTAAAACTCTATGAATAATACTTTGTAATATAGCAATTTATAGTTTTAAAATGCTTCATTTTTATCAATTAGTATCAACAGAGTAAGTCCCACAGAATGACTACTATTATCTTATGAAACTTTGAAAAGTAAACTGATATGTTTATTTAAGGTAATAAAGTGACCAAGCTCAGGTCCTAATCTAAGACTAAGAATCCAGGGATCTTTCTACTTTGGGCCCAAGGAAGTACTCTTACTGATGGGGAGATTTGTAGTCTCACATCTCACTGTGTCTTAACCTGTCTGTTGCTCCCCTCAGTGGCACCAACAGTGGCCATCTCCCTGTCCAGGACAGAGGCTCTAAACCACCATAACCTGCTGGTCTGCTGGGTGACAGATTTCTACCCGGGCCAGGTCAAAGTTCGGTGGTTCCGGAATGACCAGGAGGAGACAGCTGGTGTCGTGTCCACCCCCCTCATTAGGAATGGGGACTGGACCTTCCAGATGCTTGTGATGCTGGAAATGACCCCCCAGCGTGGAGATGTCTACACCTGTCACGTGGAGCATCCCAGCCTCCAGAGCCCCATCACCGTGGAGTGGAGTAAGGGGCCCTTTTCTTCCTTTCATTATTGGTCCCAGACAGAGAGCATAACTTCCCTATTTCACCTATCTTATCCCTTACCTCCAATGTTACTGCTGAGCTGGAAATCACAGAACATTATATTACCTTATGTTCCCTGCACTGGAGCTTCAGAAGAATCCTGATTTCATTGTCTTTCCAGATACTAAAGATCACCCTATATACCATAGCCCCAGAACCCAGCCCTGAGTAACTATTGTGACTGATGATGAATGTATTCCTAGGAGTAAGGGTCTCCTTTCTTCTGTCTCTCCACCCACTATACCCAAGGATCTATTGGCAGGTCCTTCCCTGCCCTAGGGGTGGTCAGAATGGAGAACTAACTTCCTTGATTACCTCTACCTACTATACTTGCACTTCAGGCTTCTAAAGGGGTACCGTGGAACAAATGCTGACACTCAGACTCTGATCCCCAGGGGCACAGTCTGAATCTGCCCAGAGCAAGATGCTGAGTGGAGCTGGGGGCTTTGTGCTGGGGCTGATCTTCCTCGGGCTGGGCCTTTTTATCCATTACAGGAGCCAGAAGGGTAAGTTATTTTGGGGAAGTGGGGAAGATGAGCTAAGCCTGACCCTTTCTTCAGAAAGCCTCTGTTGTAGCTCTCTCCTGACCCTGAAATAAAGGGGGCTGGACTGGTGGTGGGAGGAGATGGAACAACTTAGGGGAAGACATTGGGCTCTGATATGTGGTTAAAACGTAGCCTTATCACAGAGGTGGAGTATATTCTAGGACTTTCTTACTATTCATCATTTACTAGTCCCTTTCTGAAAGTTTCCTTCTTTAAGAGGGTCCTAGCACTGTCGTTCTTTCCTTTGCATGGCAGTTTAATTTATTTTAAGGGATTTTACTTTAAGTCCTTGTGGTTCATGAATGGGGAGGAAATTAGTTTTTATTTTTTATAGATTTATTTATTTAGACATACAAGAACTGGAGTAAAGGCCAGAGATATTGGGGTTTGTGTGAGAGGATTCACCAGAAACAGAGTGGGGAACAGAACAGGTAGATTGACTGAATACAGTGCTGAGGGGAGCAGCAGGCGAGTCAGGAGAAGTCTGCTGTGCCATGTGGGTCAGCTCTCTGGCTGGGGATTGAACTTGTGCTGCAGTAGCTGCAGATAGCTTCATAGGTTGTGTCTTAATCCCTTGCACCACCAGGGAGGCCCAGGAAATGTTTTTTAAATTAATTTGCTTATTTCATTTCATTTGAGGTGAATGAGGGATTAGCTGTTTGCATAATGAGTAAAAAGATCTCACTCTCTATAAATTCCCTTTTAGGACCCCATGGACCTTCACCAGCAGGTGCTATTTTTGCTCTAATATAGTGGTGGCTATGGGTATGGGTCAAAAAGTTTAGGGTTGAGGTGAATGTATGTGGGCATAAAGGTCTTGGTTTATAGCCTAATTCCTGCTACACATCAAGAGTTAGGGGAGAATTTGTCCAGTTTCTGTAGGAAACTTCCCAGGTTGTTCCCAAGAGTCAGGCTATAACTTTGGTTGCATCTTTCTGTGAAACTTGGAGCCAGGTCACATTTTGGGTGTCAGACACCAGAATAATCCCTACTGTGTTGTGCCCTATGTTGGTGGCTACTGCTACCAGTGACTTAAGGAGGCCACTAGCCATGGAATGAAGGTGAGTTACTAAATTTACTTAAAGGTTTGAAACCTATGTATCCCCCAGAAGGGTACCAGATACTCCCCTACCTCCCACACATCTGTGTGAAGCTGAAATGCTGTATGCTCTTTGGCTGATTTCACCTCTACACAGACATTAGGGGCTGTGATGACAACAGGCCCTGACCTCAGCTTTCTCTGATGCCACGTTGGCCCCAAGGGAAGGGGAACGGTCTTATCCTTCAGAGTGTTTGAGTGATCATTGTGTCTCTCCAAAAGGGCTCTTGCACTGACTCCTGAGGACACTTATGGGAATTGATTTTTACTCTTCTGTAAATGCCTGCCTGTCTTTACCCGGAGTTCTCAGATGCTTATCAGTTGTCTCTCTGAAATGAGACTCCCATATAACTCTGACTCAGTGACCAGGCATCTCCTGTGACCCCTGCCCTGAGGATGTGGCTGTGACTCTACTTCCAACATTGACCCCAGAGCCTATATACTGCTAGCAGCATCTCCTTAGTCTGTAATGGATCTTTCTATTTCCAGTTCCTCTCCACAGCTGTTCAAGGGAACACATTGAAGCCATTTACCTGGCTATAGAGCTTGTCGTAATTAAACATGATTATGAGTTAGCTATATGCTGAGCCTGCTTTTTTACTGAGTTTATGCTAATCATAAATCTTTAAAATGAGACATAATTGATATACACCATTATATTATTAGTTTCAGGTTGTTAGGACACAGCCCAGATATAATCTGAAGCTGACCCGTACACAGAAGGTAAGGAGAGACTGAAGAAAAATGTTGACCACTCCATATTTAATAATCAAGAGAACTTAGAACTTAGGGATGCTGTAAGAGAAGAATTTCTGACTCTACTTCCTACATCTTAAAATTTTATATGAAGGCTTTACTGGGTTTAATCACATGCAGTCTTCAGAGGGTCTTAGCAACAAATTTTATCTCAGGGATGTGTCCTTGCGAAACATCTGGCAGCAGGGAAGGCAAGTGAAAGCACATTGCTAGGGCATGGTGGTGGTGAAGAGGCTCTGATTGCATGTGTCCAACTCCCAGGCAAAGAGGTGATCATGTTCTTTTGATTGCCTTTCCCAAAATTCCACTCTATGTGACACTTATAATTTCACATATTCTTTCTTCTGCAGTGTGCTTTGAGAGACTTCCATAGCACAGGATGAGATTAAAACACTCCTTGTACCTCAGAGTCTAATACAAACTGCATTAGAGGATATTTACTCCTTATTGGATAGAGGTGGGTAGAGAAAAAATTGTAGACATAGCAGTCCAAAGTAGAAGACATAGATCAGGATTGCTGATCTCCCAGTCAGGGACCCTGGAGAAGGGAGATACCCTTGAGTTGGGTGAAGTTCACACAGACGAGGACCCAGGCAAGGAGGACAACAGAGTAATGCTCTAGAATACACTCTTCTTACCCACCAACTCCAGACTTTTATCAACATCATGAAATTTACTGACAGTGACAGTCTACCATGACTCAAAGGTGGGACTTCAGAGGAGGGATATAAGCAGTGCTACAAACATAAACCAGATCCCATGAGCGTACTCAAAACAACAGCTGGTCTGGCATATTTTCCAGTCCTCCCCAATCCTACTGACATAGCAACTGCCAATAATGGCCTAAATACCTACAGAAACTAGCAGGAACAAAACAAAATTTGATTCAACTAAAAGTACAGTGCCACCTGCTGGAAAAGTAAAAGATAAACAGTTTAATAATTCAAGTTGTCAATCTAGATTAAAAAATCACTATGGAATATTACTCAGCAATCAAACAACATAAACTCATGCAATTTGCAGCAACATGGAGGGAGCTGGAAGGGATCATGCTCAGCGAAATAAGCCAGAAAGAAAAAAGAAAAATACCAGATGGTCTCACTCATAGGTATTTAGAAAACCAAAATAAGGGACCAGGAAAAAGACTAATTATAATAAAGTAAAAATCAAAATCAACAAGCAATTATAACCAGAGACACACTACTGGGGGAGTGGGGGAGAGGGAGTAGGATCAAAACAAGGGGGGGTGGGAATTGTTTGGGGACTATAACCAAGATGAAAATGCATACATTGTGCAAAAATGAAAAATGATGTAAAAAATATATAAAATAAAATAAAAATGCTGAAAAAACCCCAAGGAAATTTAAAGTGCAGAATGCGCAGAGAAAAACAAAACAAAACAAAGCAAGCAAGCAAGCAAACAAACAAAAAACACATGGCAATCTGAGACCTCATATGATTATGATATCATAAGGAGAGAACAACTCTCCAGAATCCAACCTCAAGCCAGGGAAGATTTTATCTCCCTATCAGATAAGAAGTTCAAATTGGCATAATAAAGAAATTTGAAGAGGGAAAAGAAAACTCAGAAAAGCAAGTCAAAGTGATGCAAAAGAACTCAGGAAAGTTTATCAAAGAGATATCAGACAACTCAGAAAAACAAATTAATGAGTTCAGAAATAAAATTAACAGAAGAAATTAGAAACAGAGCTTTTCATATTAAAAAAACAGAGATTTAGGATGTGACTGGCTCATAGGATGAAGAGTGCTATAGAAAGTTATGGAAACAGAATAGACCAAATGGGAGAATAAACCAGAGAGCTCAATGATAGCAAACTACCAATGACTCAAGTGGTAGAAGAGGGATAAGACACAAAAAAAATGGCGCAGCGGTTGAGCGCTGGGTTGCGAAGCTGCCCGCGGCCTCTGTGGCACCGGTTCGATGCCGGCTGTTTCCCGGCCACCGGAGGAGGGTCCCACATGGCTCACAGACCTCTCCTGCCGCCCGCTGCTCCCCTCAGCAGTGTACTTCGGTCCTTCTGCCTGCTCTGCTTCCCGTTCTGGCTCTGGTGAATTCTCTCACCCTCCCGCGCTTCTGACTGTACCCAGTGCATGTATAAACAAACAAACAAACAAACAAATAAATAAAATAAATGAATAAAATACATGCCTTTTTAAAAAAATGAAGAAACACTATGATAATTATCTAATTGCATTAGGAAGAACAACATAAGAATAATGGGCATCTCAAAAGGGGAAGAAAGAGAAAGGAACAGAGGGATTACTCAAAGAAATAATAGCTAAAATTTACCAAAAACCTGGAAAGGAAATGAACGTACAAGTCCAAGAAGGCAAACAGAGTACTTGGTTACCTAAATGCAATGAGGAATACACCAAAACACTTAATAGTAAAACTATCATGAGTTCAAGACAAGGAAAAATCTTCCATGTTTTTTGTCTAGGGGAAAAATCTTTTTAGTTATAAAGATAAGGTGCTCCCATCAGGTTTTCTTTGGACTTCTCAACAGACTCTATGGGCCAGGAAGGAGTGGAATGAAATATTCAAAATGTTTCAAGATTTTAATATCAGTCAAGAATACTATATACTACTAGGCTATTTTTTTCAGATATGAGGGAGAAATAAAGGCATTCCCAGACAAACAAAAGCTGATGGTGTTTGCCAACTCTAGATCTTTCTTATAAGAAACATTGGAAAGAGTTCTCTTTATTTAAATTGAAAGTCCACAAGAAATTGAGTAAGAAAAAAAGAGCTAGAACCAGAAAAAAAAAATGTCAGTAGTAAGTCCTCCTGAAAACATGCAAAGCCAGGGAGGCTATATTGTCATAGTTGGTGGGTTCTCACCTGTGTATTTATACCTGCTATTGCACAGTACAGCTTAGGCTTGGGGTTCAACAGCAATAAGGTTTATTTCCAAATGGGGAGAGATAGAGAAGTTGGGAGGGAGGAAAAAATTAGAGGCAGGACCAGAGGAAGTAGCAATGGTCAGGTGGTGGTTTGAAGCAGAGATCAGATGTGAAGGTCTTGAAGGCTGGAGTTCTTGAGGTCTCTGCAAAGGTCTTGCCAAAGGTGGCACCACAGCAGTCAGTAACAACAATGTGAATGAAGACTGGGCAGAGAAGCACTGGATACCAGACTGGTCAATGTTAAAGGCAACAGCACCAGGTGTTGGTGCCAGACATATCAGAGGCAGGAACCACTGTTATAGCTCTTAGAGATGCTGGGTATAAACCATCAGCAAACAGGTCTTTTAGAGATACCTAGTACAGGGCCAATGTTATTATTCAGCAGCCATCAGCAATATCAGAGGCAGAGTCAGAGGTCAGGTTTGTGAAGGAGTTGTTCCAGGGGATGGGGACCAGTGTTACAGCTTTATGATGGTCTTTTCTGGAAAGAGTCTAGACCAGTCTGCCTGACTGACTTGTCTAAGCTGACTCTAAGCTGGCTAGAGCCTGGTTTATAAACTCTTCAG
The DNA here is from genome assembly GCF_014898055.3 of Talpa occidentalis. Taxonomy (NCBI): domain Eukaryota; kingdom Metazoa; phylum Chordata; class Mammalia; order Eulipotyphla; family Talpidae; genus Talpa; species Talpa occidentalis. The sequence continues at coordinate 55,042,920 of NW_023602073.1, read as the reverse complement.
GGTGTCTGCCTTTCAAACCTGATTGGTCCACTTTGGTTCAATGGCACCCATGGGAGCTCTAGTCAAATTGGTCCATTTACAATTTCACCTATTTGATTGTTGCTAGTTTAATTGTTCCAGTTCAGCCTGACCTATATTGAAGTTGGGCTTCAAAACTGAACACGAGGAGCCCCTTTGCTACTGGTGCAAGCTCAAACCTGACTGGTGTTCCTAGGAGTGCCAATCAGATTGGTCCATTTTCAATCCCATGCTGATTTCATGGGCTCTCTAACACTCCTATATCAATAATCACCCTTAATGTGAATGGGCTGAACTCACCAATCAAAAGGCACAGAGTGGTGGGGTGAATTAAAGAACAAAATCCAACTATTTGCTGCTTACATGTGACTGACTTAAACTGTAATAAAAACGTAGAATTAAAGTGAAGGGATGAAACCTGATACTCTAAACCATGGAAAATTAAAAAAATCGGGAACCATTACGATTTGACTTCTAGCCAAAAAAAGTTATTAAGAGACAATGATTGACTTTATGTAGGAATAAAAGGATCAATACAGCAAAAAGACATAACAATTACTAATATATATGCATGTAACATAGCAGTATCAAAATGTATATAATAACTATAACTGAGCTAAAAGGAGACATTGAGAGCAACACAACAATATACGGTATTTTAACACTCCATTTATAGCCATGGATAGATTATTCAGGCAGAAAATCACTTAGAAAAAAGGCCTTAAGTGAAAATTAGATGATATGGATTAATAAATATTTACAGAGTTTTCCACTTTAAAACAATAGAATGCTCATTCTTTTAAAGAAATCTTAAGGAAAACTAATATGTTGGGATACAAAACAATTCTAAATAAATTTATTAAGGTTGAAATATATTAAGCACTAAAATAAGATATTAATCAAAAGAAGAAGGAAAAACCACACATTTGTGGAGATTAAACAACATGTTACTGAACAACTATTGAGTCAATGAGGAAATCAAAGTTGAGACAAATACCAGAGTAGAATGAAATGAAGATGAAACTTATCAAAACCTGTGAGACTCAGTGAGAGTAGTGTTAATAGGGATATTTATAGGAGCATAGGTCTACCAAGAAGAATCACATATACGTAATCTAAGTGTAAACCAAAGGGAACTAGGAAATAAAGAAAAAAAAAATCCCCAAAGTCAGTAGAAGGAAAGAATAATAAAAATCAGAGTAAAATGAGCAAAATAGAGATCAACAGGACAATTCAAAAGATCAACAAAACCTAAAACTGGTTCTTTGAAAAGATAAACAAAATAGATAAACTTTATCCACTCTGACACGGGTTGTCAGAAGAAGAAAACAGGCAGACCGGATGTGCAGGAGACTGTGTCTCTGACTTGAAATTTTAGAATAGGGACCCTCCTTCGATAAAGACTGCTTGAAACCTGCAGAAGGTCTCTGACTTGCCATTTTAGAACAGGGACCTTCCTTCAATAAAGAATGCTTGAAACTGGCAGAGAGCTCCCCGCAGAGCCAGAGGTGAGCTGGGAAGCAACTCCATGCCAGGCCTCTTCTGGCCAGCAGTCCGAGCCCAGAGGGGGAGCAGGCAACCAAATCTGGGGCAGACTGCACTGCAGGAAAGTGTGTTGCTGACTCACCATTTTAGAACAGGGACCTTCCTTCAATAAAGACTTCTTGAAACTGGCAACTCTACAATCACCCAAAGCTAGATAAAGAAGAAATAGAACACCTAAAAAGACCAATTATAAGCAGCGAAATTGAAATGGTAATCAAAAACCTCACCAAAAACAAAAGCCCAGGACCTGAATGTTCTACCAAACATTCAGAAATGAATTAGTGCCTATCCTTCACAAACTCTTTCAAAAATTTGAGAAGGAAGGGATAATACCAAACACATTCTATGAAGCCAACATTACACTAATACCAAAACCAAATATGGACAACACAAAAAAGGAAAACTGCAGGCCAATCTCCCTAATAAAACACTGATACAAAAATCTGCAATGAATTTTAGCTATCAGAATCCAACAATGTATCCATAAGATAATTCACCACGACCAAGAAGGATTCATGCCAGGGACACAAGGATAATTCAACATATGAAAATCAATCAATGTTATCCAACATATCTACAAAAAGAAATATAAAAACCATATGATAATATCAATAGATGCTGAGAAAGCTTTCAACAAAGTACAACACCCATTTATGGTAAAGGCCCTTGAAATTCTTGGATACAAGGAACATTCCTCAACATCATAAAGGCCATATACGACAAGCCCATAGCCAATATCATTCTCAATGGTGAAAAGTTAAAAGCATTTCCCTTAAGATCTGGAACAAGACAAGGATGTCCACTCTCCTCACTGCTTTTCAATATAATACAGGAAGTACTAGCCAGAGCAATAAGACAAGAGGAAGACATACAAGGAATCCAAATAGGAAAAGAAGAAGTCAAACTATCACTATTTGCAGATGATATGATAATACATATAGAGAACCCCAAAAACTCCACAGAAAAACTAATTCAACTAATCAATAAGTTCAGTAAAGTCGCAGGATACAAATCAACACACAAAAATCAGTAGCCTTCCTATACACAAATGATAAATCTGAAAAAGAAGAAATAAAAAAACCCATCCCTTTTATTATCGAAACAAAAAAAAATCAAATACTTGGGAATAAATCTAACAAAAGAGGTAAAGGACCTATACAAAGAAAACTATAAAACACTGTTAAAAGAAATAGAAGAAGACACAAATAAATGAAAAGACATCCCCTGATCATGGATTGGAAGAATAAACATTAAAATGGCCATCCTACCAAAAGCAATTCACAGATTCAATTCTATTCCAATAAAAATTTCAATGACATTTTTCAAAGAAATAGAACAATTATTGATGAAATTCATATGGAAGCACCAAAAACCCCAAATAGCCAAAGCTCTCCTGAAAAAAAAAAAAAGAAGGGAATGGAGGCCTCATACTCCCAGACTTCAAACTATACTACAAAGCCATAATAATCAAAACTGCATGGTATTAGAACAAGAGCAGACACACAGACCCATGGAACCAAATAGAAAATCCAGAAATAAACCCACAAATTTATGGTAAACTAATCTTTGACAAAGGAGCAAATATTATGTACTGTAGCAAAACAAGTTTGTACAATAAATGGTGCTGGGAAAACTGGGTCACTACATGCAAAAGAATGAAGCTTGGCTACTACCTCACACCATGTGCAAAACCAACTCAAAATGGATTAAAGAACTAGACATAAGACCTGAAGCCATAAAATGCATAGAAGAAAATATAGGTGAAACACTACATGATGTACGCCTCAAAGACATCTTTACAGACACATTGCCCAAAGCAGTGATAATGAAGGCAAAGATAAACAGCTGGTACTACATCCAATTAAAATCCACAGCAAAAGAGACAATAACCAAAATAAAGAGAAACCCCACTGACTGGGAGACAATTTTTGCACACAACACTAATGATAAAGGACTGATCACAAAAATCTACAAAGAGCTGATGAAACTCAACAAAAACAAAGAAAAATAATCCAGTTAAAAAATGGGCAGAAGAGCTAAAAGGAAACTTCACCAAGGAGGAAATACAAATGGACAACAGGCATATGAAAAAATGTTCAACATCACTTGTAATCAGGGAAATGCAAATTAAAACTACAATGAGATTCCATCTTACACAGTGAGAATGGCACATATTAAAAAAGCTAGCAACAACAAATGTTGGCAAGGATGTGGAGAGAAAGGAACTCTCCTGCACTGCTGGTGGGAGTGCAAACGGGTCCAACCACTATGGAGAGTTGTGTGGAGATTTCTTGACCTACTAAAGATAGAGCTTCCATATGATCCAGCAATTCCACTCCTAGGTATTTACCCAAATGACACAGAAACAGTAATTCCAAAGGGCACCTGCACGCCTATATTTATAGCAGCACTATTTACAATAGCTAAGCTATGGAAACAACCCAAATGCCCAAAAATAGATGACTTGATTAAGAAGATGTGATACATATACATAATGGAATATTACTCAGCAATCAAAAAAGATAAACACATGCAGTTTGCAGCAACATGGATGGATCTGGAAGGGATCATGCTCAGCGAAATAAGTCAGAAACAAAAAGAAAAATACCAGATGGTCTCACTCACAGCAGGAATTTAGAAAACTTAAATAAGAGACCAGGAAAAAGACTAATCAATACAATGTAGAAATCAAAATCAACAAGCAACTGTAAACCAGAGACACACTACTGGGGGTGGGGGTGTAAGGGGTGGGGACAGGAAGGACTGGAGTCAAAATAATGGGGGGAGGTGCAATTGTATGGAGAATAAAACCAAAATGATAATGCACACATTGTGCAAAGATGAAAAATGATGTAAGAATTATATAAAATAAAATATTAAAAAAAGAAGGAAGAAACAAGGAAGTGTTGTTTGTTTTTTCTTTTTTTCCCCAATAGAAAAGTTAGATGGAAGTTTTCATTTGTGGCAGGGTTATTTTAGGGGGAAAGGCTGTCCAGAACAAACTCCATACACATTGTGGACTCCACCCCTACTCCAGACCAAAGCCATCAAGACACCAGAACTACAAATCCCATTATCACCAAAGGGAGGGTTGCTGGGACCTGAGGGTGGAGTTAAGCAGCCAGGTTTGACATAAGACCAGTGGAGTGGGCTGGGATTGCTCTCTTGGCCTCAGGGTTCTTGGCTTTTCGCCAGCTCTCAGTGGGTCATTGGGATTCCAGGTCAGTGGAATGGGTAAGACACATTCACAAATTTATCTCCCTTTTTTTTTTATCCCTGGGTTATTCATTTCTTTATTTCCCCTTCTTTTGTAAATAAATCTTTTATTAACCTTTTGTGTGTGCCTGCAGTGGAACATTAATAAGTCCCTTTTAAGTGCATGGGTGAGGACCCACAGTCACACAACCCATTTCATATGGCGTTGCTCTGTAGTAGTATGAGGAATAGTATCATTTATCAGAAGTCCAGGTTTAACAATTGTCAGTTCATGAACAATTATATGAACCCACTCACTTAATATTACATGCATCCTGGATTATTTTGAGATAATCTTAGATATGATATAATTTCATTCACAAATATTTCATTATGAAAATCTAAATTATAATGGCTTTTTAGGAACAGCAATGCCATCATCATACCTAAAATTAGGTACAGCAGACCCGGTGCGCAGGGGAGCGCATCCCGGCACCAGCATTTTGCAGCAGGGACCTTTTTTTGGTGGAGACTGTGTGAAACCAGCAGAAGTCTCCCAGAGGAGCCAGAGGTGAGCTGGGAAGTTCGCCCAAGATGCCGGCCAGTACCAGCAACACAGTGTCCCAAGGAATATGGCAAATTAGAAAACAGGCAGTAGGGAGTAGAAAAACCACATGCAACCCAGCAACTCCTCAGGAAAAAAAAGCACACCACAAAAAGAAAACCACCTACCAGATTGCAATGACAGTAACTTGGAAGAACTTCTGAGCCTTCCAGATAGAGAATTTAAAATTGCCGTGATTAAAAAACTGACAGAAGTCATAAAGGAAAACAATGATAAGGGAAAAATAATTAATGACCAGAAGAATGAAATTGAGTCCCTAAGAGGGAAGTAAAAGAAATGCAGGAGATCAAAGAATTAATGGAGGCACTAAAGAACTCTGGGAAAAGCAATGAAAGCAGAATAGATGAAATGGAAGAACGAATAAGCACTCTTGAAGACACAGAAATAAAAAGAACTAAAACAGAAAAGGAAGGAGAAGTATGAAGGAAAAAGACCAAAGAAAGACTTCGGGAACTATCTGACTCCATGAGGAAAGGAAATATAAGAGTTATAGGAATTCCAGAAGGAGAGGAGAGAGATGTAGGAACAGAGAAAATATTCAAGAATATAATTGAAGAGAACTTCCCAAACATAACGAAGGATCTGAAAATTGATATACAAGAAGCAAGAAGAACACCAAACTTCCATGACGAAAGGAAAAAAACAGCAAGACACATAATAGTAAAGCTCCCAAGAATCCAAGACAAGGAAAAAATAATGAAACAGACAAGAAGGAAGAAACAGATAACATTCAAAGGAAAACCAATCAGACTGACATCAGACTTCTCTGAAGAAACACTACGGGCAAGGAGAGAGTGGAGGGACAGTCAACAGACTCCAAGAAAACAGATGCCAACCAAGAACACTCTATCCCGCAAAGCTCTCCTTCCTCTATGAAGAAAGAATAAGGACCTTCCCAGACAAACAGAAACTCTGGAATTTCATTATGACTAAACGCCCACTCCAAAAAATACTACAAGGAATCCTAAAACCAGAACCGCAGAGGGACGAATAACAACAAAAGAAGACCAAAAAAAAGTTATTAAAAGAATATTAAATAAAATCAAAGGAAAGACAAACACAATGGCAAATACAGATGCTAACATATCAATACTAACTCTAAATGTAAATGAACTAAACTCTTCAATAAAAAGACACAGAGTCGCAGGCTGGATTAAGAAACAAAACCCAACCTTTTGCTGTCTCCAGGTAACACATTTAGCTGCAAAAGATAAAAATAGACTCAAAGTTAAAGGATGGAAAATAATTCTACAAGCAAATGGACCAAAAAAGAAGGCAGGAACAACTATACTCATATCAGATAAAACAGATTTCAAACTCAATAAGATAAAAAGAGACCCCAGTGGTCATTACATTATGATCAAGGGGACAATACTTCAAGAAGAAATAACACTCATTAACATATATTCACCAAACGAAGGAGCACCAAAATATATCAGACAACAATTGGCATCTGAAAACAGACATCAGAGAAAACACATACGTAATGGGAGACTTCAACACACCACTATCAACAATGGATAGATCAACGAGACAAAAAATAAGTAAAGACACTAAAGCTCTAAATAAGGATCTAGAGAGCTTGGGCTTAATAGACATCTATAGAACAGTAAACCCAAAAAAATCTGAGTATACATTTTTCTCAAGCGCACACGGATCATTCTCCAGGATCGATCACATACTGGGGCACAAGACAAACATCAACAGATACACCAAGATTGAAATCATACCAACCATCTTTTCTGACCACGAAGGCATCAAACTAGAAATAAACCATAAAGAGAAGGCAAGGAACTCTCCTACCTCATGGACATTAAAAACCACACTACTGGAAGACCACTGGACTAATGAGGAGATCAAAGAAGAAGTTAAAAAATTCTTTGAATTGAATGACAAGGAGGACACCAGCTTCCAGAATGTATGGGATGCAGCAAAAGCAGTAATAAGAGGAAAATATATAGCAATAGAGGCTCACATCAAGAAACAAGAAAGAACTCAAAGAAACAACCTAATCTCGAAGCTCAAAGATCTAGAAAAAGAACAACAAAAAAACCCCCCAAAACCGTAGAAGAAAAGAAATAATAAAACCAAAGCAGAAATATATGAAATCAAAATTAAAAAAAACAATCCAAAAGATCAATGAAACCAAGAGCTGGTTCTTCGAAAAAATCAATAAAATAGACAAACCCCTAGCCAGGCTCACAAGGGAAAAAAGGGAGAAAGCACAAATAAACAGGATCAGAAATGAAAGAGGAGAAATCACAATGGACACAGCAGAAATCAAAAGAATAACCACTAACTACTATGAACAGTTATATGGAAACAACTTCAACAATCTAGAGGAGATGGACAAATTCCTACAACTCTACAATCACCCAAAGCTAGATAAAGAAGAAATAGAACACCTAAACAGACCAATTACAAGTAGCGAAATTGAAATGGTAATCAAAAACCTCCCCAAAAACAAAAGCCCAGGACCTGATGGATTTACAAATGAATTCTACCAAACATTCAGAGACGAATTAGTGCCTATCCTTCACAAACTCTTCCAAAAAATTGAGAAGGAAGGTATAATACCTAACACATTCTATGAAGCCAATATTACACTAATACCAAAACCGAACAAGGACAACACAAAAAAAGAAAACTATAGGCCAATCTCCCTAATGAACAATGATGCAAAAATCTGCAATAAAATTTTAGCTATGAGAATCCAACAGTGTACCATAAGATAATTCACCACAACCAAGTAGGATTCATTCCAGGGACACAAGGATGGTTCAACATCCAAAAATCAATCAACGTTATCCAACACATCAACAAAAAGAAATATAAAAACCATATGATAATATCAATAGATGCCGAGAAAGCTTTCAGCAAAGTGCAACACCCATTCATGATAAAAGCCCTTGTTCTTGGGATACAAAGAACATACCTCAACATCATAAAGGCCATATTCGACAAGCCAACAGCCAATATCATTCTCAATGGTGAAAAGCTGAAAGCAATTCCATTAAGATCTGGAACAAGACAAGGATGTCCACTCTCACCACTGCTTTTCAATATAATACTGGAAGTCCTAGCCAGAGCAATAAGACAAGAGAAAGACATACAAGGAATCCAAATAGGAAAAGAAGAAGTCAAACTATCACTATTTGCAGATGATATGATAATTTACATAGGGATCCCCAAAAACTCCATAGAAAAAACTAATTAAACTCATAAATCAGTTCAGCAAAGTGGCAGGATACAAAATCAACATGCAAAAGTCAGTAGCCTTCCTATACACAAACAATAATTCTGAAGAAGAAGAAATGAAAAAAAAAACCATCCCCTTTATTATCGAAACAAAAAAAAAATCAAATACTTGGGAAAAAATCTAACAAAAGAGGTAAAGGACCTATACAAAAAAACTATAAAACACTGTTAAAAGAAATAGAAGAAGATACAAAGAAATGGAAAGACATCCCCTGCTCATGGATTGGAAGAATAAGCATTATTAAAATGGCCATCCTACCAAAAGCAATATACTGATTCAATGCTATTCTAATAACAATTTCAATATTATTCTTCAAAGAAATAGAACAATTATTGATGAAATTCATATGGAATCACCAAAAACCCCAATTAGCCAAAGCTCTCCTGAAAAAAAAAAAAAAGAAGGGAATGGAGGCATCACACTCCCAGATTTCAAGCTATACTACAAAGCCATAATCATGAAAGCTGCATGGTATTGGACCAAGAACAGACACACAGACCAATGGAATTGAATAGAAAATCCAGAAATAAACCCACAGATTTATGGTCAACTAATCTTTGACAAAGGAGCAAAGACTATGCATTGGAGCAAAGAAAGTTTGTTCAAAAATGGTGCTGGGAAAACTGGGTCGCTACATGCAAAGGAATGAAGCTTGACCACTACCTCACACCATGCACAAAAACCAACTCAAAATGGATTAAAGAACTAGACATAAGACCTGAAACCATAAAATACATAGAAGGAAATATAGGCGAAACACTATGGGATATGCACATCAAAGACATCTTTATAGACACATCACCCAAAGCAGTGATAGTGAAGGCAAAGATAAACAGCTGGTACTACATCAAATTAAAGAGCTTCTGCACAGCAAAAGAGACAATAACAAAACTAAGAGAAACCCCACCGACTGGGAGAACATTTTTGCCCCCAACACTAATGATAAAGGACTGATCACAAAAATCTGCAAAGAGCTGATGAGACTCAACAACAACAAAGAAAATAATCCTGTCAAAAATGGGCAGAAGAGCTAAAAAGAAACTTCTCTGAAGAGGAAATACAAATCTTCAACAGGCATATGAAAAAATGTTCACCATCACTCGTAATCAGGGAAATGTAAATCACAACTACCATGAGATACCAGCTAACACCAGTGAGAATGGCACATATTAAAAAAAACTAGCAACAACCAATGTTGGCGAGGGTGTGGAGAGAAAGGAACTCTCCTGCACTGTTGGTGGGAGTGCAAACTGGTCCAACCACTATGGAGAGCTGTGTGGAGATTTCTGGACCTACTAAACATAGAGCTTCCATATGATCCAGCAATTCCACTCCTAGGTATTTACCCAAAGGACACAGAAACATCAATTCCAAAGAGCATCTGCACCCCTATGTTTATAGCAGCACTGTTTACAATAGCTAAGCTTTGGAATCAACCCAAATGCCCAAAAATAGATGACTGGATCAAGAAGATGTGGTACATATATACCATGGAATATTACTCATCATTCAAAAAAGATAAACATATGCAATTTGCAGCAACATAGACACACTGGAAGGGATCATGCTCAGCGAAATAAGCCAGAAAGAAAAAGAAAAATATTGGATGGTCTCACTCATAGCAGGAATCTAGAAAACTTAAATAAGGGACCAGGAAAATTAATATCTATAAGAAAGTGAAAATCATAATCAACAAACAACTATGAACCAGAGACACTTTATGAGGGATTGGGGTCAAAATAAAGGGGTTGCAATTGTATGGGGAATATAAAAATAAAATTAAAAAAATAAAAAAATAAAATTAGGTACATAATTTCTTAATATAGTGTTCAATTTCTCTGATTATCTCCTAAGAGTTTTTTTAATTGGTGTTTTATTTAAATGCAAATCCAAACAAAGCCAAGTGTCAGGCAACCATCCCTGGCTAGGTAGGTTCATTGTCAGTTCTCATAGTAAGAGAACTAAGACAATAAGATAATTTGGAGACTTTGATGGATTTTGTAGTCCTTTAATGCTGAGACAGGGGACCATAAACACAGGCAGGCAGACAGAGCAAGAGAGATGTCAACATTGGCAGAGGCCCTGCCTAGTACCCTTTACACTATCCAATCCCATAGCCACACAACCATACATTGTTGCAAATGCAAGCCCCATATGTTGTTTGCTAGATATCAGAATGGTGGAAAACGTAATATTTAGGAGGTGAAAACATAGCTTGATTCACTCATTTTCCTTGCACTCCATCCCATCAGGGTTTTTTTGCCATGCATTCTATGTGTCAATCTCCCACAAGTTTCCCTTGGCGAGGAGTATGAGACACTGTACTGTGTTGCATATAAGAAACACAGACTGTACAAAAGCAAAAGCAATACCTACTATAATAGAAAGCAGTTAAGCCTAGTCCACATGTTTTCAGGTGTGTCAGTAGGAGAGGTAGAGCTTTTTCCAAATCTGCAAGATGTCATCAATATAATGATACAATATAGTGATACAAGTGCACAGAACCAAATAGGCTCCCACTGAACCAAATAGGCTGCTGCCAGCCCATGGCACAGAGGAGGGCTATACAGGTGACCTTGAAGGAGCACAGTGAGTGTCCATTGCTGGCCTTCTGACTTGAAGGCAAACTGGTCTTGACTCTCTGGTGCTATAGCAATTGAAAAGGAGGCCACAGCCTGATCAGCTACTAAGTGATATGTGCCCAGCTCCTGGCTCAGATGATCCAGAAGTTTTCCACTGAAGGCACAGCTGCATGCAAGGGGGGGAACCACGTTATTCAGCTCACAATAATCCACCGTCACACACCAAGAGCCATCAGGCGTCTTCACCAGCTACATGGGGGAGTTACAGGAGCTGTGGGCAGCACACACAATGTCCAATTTCTCCAGCTCTGCTATTGTGCCCGTAGTCTCTCCATGGCAACTGATACTGTTTAGTATTGGTCACTCACCTAGGGACTAGCAGTAAAATGCTCATTATCAAGGTGATGAGTGTGTACATTAACCATGGCCTGTCCTATCTCCAGTTCATGAAGTACCTGCACAAGCTCAGCATATGTTTGCCATTTACTCACAGTTTCTGGCACATCCCACACATCAGCCCATACCACTTACACAGCATCCTTTAACTATTCTAACAGGGAGTGATCACCGTGGCCATACTGCCAGCTATTCTGTAGCCTCTGTCTCAACGATGGGTACAGGGTGATTGAAGCCAGTTTCTCCATCTTCTGTGCTGTGCAAATGATCCCATCCACTCCCAGTTCCCACAAATGCAGCAGCCAGGCTGCCAGGGGCTCTCCTGGTTTCTGGTGAAACTGTTTACCCAAGTCCACCAGTTCTGTTTGGGTGTATGGGTGATACATGGTGAACTCCATCATCTGTGGTGTCCCAGAGCCTGACGGCATATGACCATGGGCTGCTTGTGCTTCATCTTCTGTGTCACCACTGGGTGAGCCTGGAGCTTAGGGCCAGCCTCCTCCTTCTCTCTGGAAGAAGAGTCTGGAGTCTCTGGAGTGGCAGGTTTGTCTGCCACCACCAAGAAAACCTAGAATAAGGAACTAGCCTTCCCCTCCTCTCTAGAGGGGAAGCCTAGAGCCTCTGAAGCAGCAGGCTGGTCTCTCTCTAACTCCTCCTCCAGCTGCTCTACATGTTCTTACAGGGCCTGTGTCTCCTGCCACATCCTGGCCTTAACATCCTCTCTCCACATACACTCTCACAGAGCTGTGAGAAACACCCATCCCACAGCCCCTGCTGCTTCATGGGCACTGTTTATGTTCAAGGTCTTTTCTATTTGGCACAAGGCCCGTTTCAACTGCCATGGGGATCCATCTACATCTGGCCATTCCTGGGGAGGTGCCCATTGGGCAAGGAGGCTGGACCAATGGGTACCACATGCCTGTACCACAGTCTCTCCCCAGGTTTCAGAGCGCTCCATATCCATTTGTGTTGAACTGTCCTGCCATATACACCACTTGTGCAACCATCCCAAGCTGGGTAGTTTCATTGTCAGTTCTCACAGACGAAAAGGGAACTTTGGAGTCTTTGGTGGATTTTTCAGGATTTAATGCTGAGACTCATCTGGGTGCTTGACTTGTCTGAAACTGAACCACAGTACTCAACCACTGATTTAGAAAAAAACTATACAGTGAGGGTTTACAGAAACTACATCAGGCATCTGGAGAAAAATAAGAAAGGGACACTATTCCCCCAGCCCACTTGGTAGAGCCAAGTACACTTGCTATTAAAAAGTACATGAGTCAACTCATTTTAGGAGAGACTCTTTAAATAATTATCTTGAGCCATGGATTACAGGCCCAGGACTGTCCGAGGTCATATGGAGGGCAACAGCTTACTGTGTAGTTTGCCAGAAAAACAACCCAAAGACAGTCTTCCATCAGGGAAAAGACTTAAAACAATATCTAGGGATTGGCAGTTGTATGGGCTGATGCTCAGCATGTCCACGACCACTGCCTTCACCACACAACCCTAATGCGAAACTCTCTAGCTGTGGTCTTTAGCCACAAGCCAAGTAGTACATCCACCCCCAGGATGTACTCTGGGATTTACGACACATATATTTTATACTCCTTTGGGGGTTAATCTCCTAATCTCCAGGAATAGTCTCAATGTGGTTACTTTAACACTCTGACCTCCAGAGCCATCAATATAACAAGTAGACCCTGAAACTTCTCTCGGTTCCCATAAAGCAGAGTACACTTTGTCCCCATATCTAATAAGGCCAAAACTCTGGGTATGTTGGATAGGACCAGTGAATAGCAAGCTCCACTTGTGACCTTTGGTCCCTGTCTGTCCCTCATGGATGGGTCCCTTGGCCCTCACCTTATTCAAAAATGAACAGGGAATCCCCTGGGCTGGTGTCAGCAGCAAATTGTCCTCCAAGCACAGGGCATGTGCCTACGGCCTGGAGTCCCCAGCTTTTTCATTCACAGCAGCCCCTCTTCTCATCAGCGTGAATTGCTGGGCCTCTCCCAATTGTCTACCTAATTCTAGCAAGTATGTGCTGGGCCATGCATCTGTTTTGGTATGATCTACACCTGCTCTCAGTAGTTCCATCCACATCTGGGTACAGGTGACTTTAAGAGGCTTACTGATCTTATGGGGCTTACTTGCCTTTTTGGGCATCCTTTTCCATTGCTTAACAGCCAATTGTATTCCCTTTTGAGAGCACCAGCTCTCAGCTTCACCCAAACTGGCTACCATTTTGGTGATGTCATTTATTTGACATCCCCCACAGGGAGCCAGGATCCTCATAAGGGACTCAAGTGAGGACGAAGGGGCATTTTGCAATAATCCCTCCTCCAAGCAGTGTTGTTTTAACCTGACTGACAACACTCAAATTATTGAGCAGAAAGTTAAGATTATTAATGCGATTGTCTCAGACAATAAAAGGGGAGGGTTTCTTTAGTTGATTTATCTCCCTTAATCTCCTGGCTCTCCAGCATTGCAGGCCCGAGGGAGGCTTTTTATAATCTTTTTGCTTTTTGTTTTCTTGGGGATAACTGCTTATTGCTTTGTACAATGCCTGCCAGCATGCACCTATCTGCACAAGATTCATAGATTAAGAAGGTGCTGTGACAACGACCACAACTGATTGCATTCACAAAGGCAGAGTACTGTCTTTGACCTGAAACAAGCCTTATAGATATAAGGGTTATAACTAATGGGGGGAGTGATAGGGGCATGAAGGGGGAGTAGTTTATTTGGTGAGACACTAAGCTGGCTTTGTAGGAAATCTACACACATGTATTGTTTGTGTTCTGTCTACTCAGACTTAATTTTCCAGTCAAAGCACACATCTGGAGGAGTGTGGGGAGCAGCGCTATCTGAAGACCAGCCTCAGCACAGGGGGATGAATCTGAGTCCAGGCACCCAGGAGGGTGATAAGGAGCTTGGGGGGCCTGGACACCACAATCTCCTGGCAGCGGTGATGGCCTGCTCACTGCCAAACTGTCTTTGTTCAACTTACTATGAAAGGCAGGTGGAAATGAAATGGGAATGTGGTTTCCTTAGGGTGTTAACCCCCTGTCTTCCAGATTGCTGGCTGTCGGATTAAATTGCACTTTAAAGATTCAATTCCTGTCTCTACTTTATTGGCATTTGGTGGTGACAGGTGGGCTGAATTTCGGTCTTGCGGTACACTACTTGCTTAATCACTAAAAAATTTTTTTTAATTACTTTTTATTTTTAAATTTATTTTTATTTATACAAGAGCTGGGGTACAGGCCAGAGTCGTGGGAGGGTGAGAGGATTCACCAGAGACAGAGCGGGGAGCAGAACAGGCAGACGGACTGAAGGCACTGCTGAGGGGAGCAGCAGGCGAGACAGGAGAGGTCTGCTGCACCATGTGGGATTCTCCCTGGCCGGGAATCGAACCAGTGCCGCAGACGCTGCTGACATCTTCACAGTGTGGCACTTAACCCGCTGCTCCACCAGGGAGGTCCTTAATCATTAAAATTTACATTACAATTTTTCAAAATCCCATTGCCAAACACTCTGCATCACCTTTGTGCATTTGCAGGTGAACTAGTTTTTATACTGAAATTTAAATTTTATACAACTGGGATCATATCTGCTGATATTATATTTTATAAAAATACATTTTATTTCAGAGCAGTTTTAGGTTCACAACAAAATTGAGCAGAAGATACAGAGATTTCACATATATTCTTGCCTTCATCATGTATAGCCTCCCCACTATCAACATCTCCTAGCAGAGTATTAATTTGTTACAACTGACATCCTACATTGATACCTCATCACCACTCAAAGGCCACAGTTTACATTAGGATTCTGTTTTAGTGCATATTCTATGGGTTTGGATAAATGTATAATGACATATTCCACCATTATCTTGTCATACAGAGTAGTTGTAGTGCCCTAAAAATCCTTGGTATTTTGTTACCCACACTTTCATGATCACCTCTGTTTCAAATTCCCTGCATTTACTAATCCCTAATCTATATTTTAAATTATTCTCTTCTACCCCACAAGTAGCTTTCTCTCTTTAAAACTTCTCTACTAGAAGTAAACATGCATACAGATCTGTTGCATATAACAAATATTTATTAAAAATTAGTGCCATAGGAAGGGTCATATCTTTTATGAGGTAGTGAAAACTCAAAGCAAGATACTACAGCTTCTTTCCCTAAGGGTTTTCTTTGTAACTCCTTCATTGATGATATGTTACTGATTACTCTACCTTATCCATTTTCTCAGCCTAACCCAATGTTGGTTTCTCTCATTCTGGAAAAATGTCTTCCAGTTAACATAACAAAATAAATTTATCCATAGCTCTATACTTAGAGTCTCCTAAATCATCAAAAGGCTCAAAAAGCAAAAGTGCTTTTCATATAATATGAATCATTCTTTGCCGGGGACCAGCCTCCGGCAAAATGTCGTGTCAGGGTTCCTGAAAGGATGAGACGGCGTCGGCAAATACGAATGATCTGAAACTTAGGGACTGAGGGGAAGGGGATGAGGTAGAATGAGGAGACACTGACACTTGGTGAGGTGTTAGTATCTTCTGCCGAAAGGCTCAGCAGGTTTTTTATTTATACATTTTTTGCAAGCATTGAGATTACATTATCAAGTTCATAGAAACAAAGCAGAAACAATTAGTGCATCTCCTTTTCCGTGCTCTCAGCAAGAAGGCAACCTTCAAGGTTAATAAAAAACTAAGTCTTACACTAAAATTCATTGTTTCAGCTAAACAATAACCTAAGACAGTACATAGCCGCCAGTACATCCCTAGCAGCTAAAGCCTAAGCAAGAAAAGACTTTTCTTATTCTCAATGGCCTTCACAGCAGGGGCTGGCTGCTACTCAGCTATCAGAACTTCCTTTACCTAGAAACTCCTTAACTCAAATAGCTTCATTTAAAAACTTTCCCAAGAAACTTCAAGAGAAGGCAAAAGAAGGACCTATTATAATTATTGCATTGTAATGCTTGTCAGGCATGTTCAATAAACCATCTCCCATTGTCAAGTGGGCCAAACTGCCCAACAACTAATTTCTAAACAAACAATTTTCCGTGCTATTTACTTACAGTATGCTGATACATATAATTTATTGCCTAATATACTTTCTGATAAATTTTTCTCTCTCTATGTCCATGAACAAAAAGCAAAGGGATGCCATATCTTCAGCCCCATGGTGTGAGGCCCTTTCTCTTAGCTGCTTGTCAGTATCCTATCTGGCTGGGGCAACAAGACCTCCTACAGCAATTCTTTAAGTAAACTATTTACATATATAACTAGCAATATTTTCTTATATATTTTTATATTGTGTTTAAGTCACTGCCTAGATTATTTAAATTTCTGCAAGGAAATTTGCTCTGCAAGGAAATTACCATTATTCTCACATAATAGATGAGATAAATGTGACTCAGAAATGTTATTTACCCAGTGTCGTAAAATTTGAAATTCTAGCATTAAAGTGTTGAGGCCAAGATTTGGATTTTGGTTTCTCTGCATCAAACTATGCTAATTATTGTGTTGTGTCCCCCTCCCCAGTTGCATTTTAAGTTTCTGATGTAGATGGCATGGACAGGGACAGCTACATACATTTATAGATATTCCATTATGCCTCTTAGATACAATGTCTGGACACAGTATTTGCAGAGTGGAAAGCTTGTGGCAATGTGCCTAAAACAATTTCAGAGGGCAAGATGACTCTATGTCACGTCAGATACACTCTCAAGTGTGAGGTTTTGGACACATTCAGACCAGTGAATCCCAGTTGTTGATCCATTTTCTCTGCAGTGGCTACTGCTATGAGACAGTGAATTTGCAGAAGGATGGAACACTCATAGTCATTACTGCATTATTTCAATTTGGTGTTCTCCTGAGATTCTAATAGGCTCACACTTTTCTTAGCAAGAAGTGAAAGGCAAAAATTGTGGATAATGTGGTGTTATGCTGTACCCCAGAAGAAGTAGGGATGTGGTTAGATTGACTTGATCTTTTCTGTTTAGGGACAGCCTGTGGCCATCATCACTGCACTGTCTCCCACATACCTTGGTGGCACAGGAAAGTCTAGGTAGTTAACCTAGGATGCTTCATCTTGGAGGTCAGGCAAACTACATTTACATTTTAGGGACCCTAAATGTATCAGTGGTTTTTAACCCCATCTCTTTACCCACTTACATAGGTTAATATTAATCCTATGTAAGCATTAAGCACTAAATAAGTACTTCATAATTTCCTGTATGTTTGTCTGATTCTGAAGCTACTGTGACTATTTTTTTTTCTGCCTATAAAATTTTTATCTTAAGTATGAGGAGGGGAGAGGAAAGTTCCCACAATCATCATTTGTTCTTTACAAATTTAAAGTTTTGGGAAAAAATTTAGACTGGGTACTTTTGATATTCAAAATTCTTTTCTCCTAACTTATTTCCCATTCCTAACTTTTAAGAGCTATATTAAATGAGAACAAACTTACTGCATGGTTTGTATTTTGCTATAATAAATCTACACCAAGAGAAAAGGTATATATTATCTTCACTGATGGCTGAATTAGGGGAGGCAGGGGAAATTCCCAGAGTGAGAACACAAGAAAGATTGAAATATAAACTTTCACTAGATGTCAAAATATTATCAGTTTACATTTGGTTGCTTCTATGCTGCTAGGCATGAAACAGGATCTGGAAAATGAGATTATATGGACCTGAAGCACAAGGGGTCATGGTGTTAGTCAGTCCTGAGATGAAAGGCAAGAAAATATTCAATAAAAGGCCACATACAGAGGAATTTATTGCTACCGTGGAGGAACAGGATCTAGATCACTTGGGGTTAGGTATTGGGTTGAATATCCCAGGGATCCCATAGTAGATAGCATTTGAGAACAGAAAAAAATAAAAACCAGGCAGTCAAGGGAGAAGCCTGGGGATATGTGAGCTCTCAGAAGACACTTCACCTTTTCACCCAGAGAAGAGGTGAGAGGAGTGTTGGAGGAGAGAAAAATATGATGAATTGGGCCAGAAACTAGTGTTTGGTCATCTGGCATATGCTGTCTTCTGCTCTGGTAGATGGTCAGGGCACCTGCAACAAGACAGACATGAGATAGATGAGTCCTGAGGTCCTTCTGAGATGCCATTATCCTGCCCTTTCCCAGTTCTCCAACAACTTTTCAGTCACATTTGAGTCCACAACCTCCTCCCACTTTCCATCCTCCTATACTGTGTCTCTGGTTCACAGCTTTGACAAAGATGAATCCTTCCCTTCCCTTCCCACAGCATGACTCACAAGGGCCCTTGCTGTCTGGATGCCCCACCTGAGCGCCGGCCTCGGATGATGAGGATGGTTCCCACCACGGTGCCCACGAGGGCCACATCCAACCCGAGGGCACAGACCACAGTCTCTGTCAGCTCCGAAAGAGGGGTTGGAATCTCAGGTTCTGTGAAATGAAGGTGTGGGAGTCAGAGTGCTGTGCTGGTCTATATACATGCATGTAGGAAGGGGTGGGGGTGGGTTGTGCTGGTTCTACAAGGACTCAGGGCACAGGCTTAGAGAGGAGAATGAAGTCAATCATTAGAAATCATTGAAGTTTTGAAAAAAATCTTTGTGACATAAGATTTATGGGCTTAACAGAGATAATACCTAAAGAGATAGAACTTACACATACCCCAGTGTTTCAGGAGTGGCTCCTCCAGGCCCCAGTGCTCCACCTTGCAGTCAAAAACATCATCATCAGAAGGGAGGAAGGTGAGGTAACTGATTTTGAGGAAGGAATAATCTTGCTTGGTGAGGAAGCTGGTCTCGAACACACCCTCTGTGACTGAGTGCCCATTCTTTAACCATGTGATGTTGATCACAGGCGGGAAGATGTTGTCCACAAGACAGATAAGGATGTTGGGCTGGCCCAGCATAACAGCAGACTTGGGGAACACAGTCACCCCAGGGACCTCTGTGATGAGGGAATAGCACTGGCATGAATTGTAAAGAACTCTGCCCTGAGGTTCCACTCTGCATCCTGCTGGAACCTTCTGACCACTATTTCTCCATCTAAGAAGGGACAAGATCTTGTTTCCCTTCTGCTTGGGAAATGCTATATTATGTGGGGTGCACTTTGTCCCTGTGCCCTTCTCTCCTGGTGCTCTTATTAAGGTAGGAGGTCTATGGGGTCCTTCTTTGAAAGACTCAAGGACCGTGTTATGGGGGTAAGAATCCTTTTATTATATGGAAAAGTATGTGATTTTTGAGATGGGGACGATGAGGGTTCAGTAAAAACTATGAGAAGACTTGAGGACTACTTGGAAAGGAGAGTTTTATAGAACAGTGAATGATTATCCTTAGGGAAGTAGGGACTAAGGCCTTTTATGGAAGGAGAGTCAGGAGAGGAAAGAAGGACACATATACCATTGGTAGCAGCAGTAGAGTTGGAACGTTTAATCACGACGTCCAAGTTGTGTTTTATTGTTTCTATACTGGTGAGTCCACCCTGTGGGTCAAAACTTGTAAGTTTGCCAAACACAGGCAGCCGCCAGAAAGTTTCTTTCTTCTTTAGGTCCACGTAGAATATCTCATCTCCATCAAATTCAAAGCTGTACTGGCCAGAGGGACCGTAAGACTGGTACATGGTTATGCCATAGGTTCCAATGAGGTCAGCTAATCAGTGAGGTGAAGAACAAGAAAGTGAAAAACAGAGAGAAACCAATCTTATTAAACAAATGATGGGAGAAATTGATATTTAAATATTGTAGTGTCCATCTTTGGCACAGTCTATAGTAAAATTCCCAGCACCTATTTCCTGCTCCCTCAGTGTTGGTAGCTGTTCTGTTAGAATCCAGCCTATCTTTCCACTATAACATATTCCTCATGGGCAGAATCGCACAGGCCTTGCTCACTGCTATTCCTTGTGTAACTACTGCTATTCCCTGTGGTGCCTGCCACATGGTAAGTGTATGATGAAGACTGCAACGGCATGAAAGAAGGAACAAATAAAATATTATGGTTTTAGCTTTCTTCCCCACAGATTGAGTTTACTTCCCTCTGATTCATAATTTTCTCCCTCTTCATTCTTTCACCAATCAAAACACATTCACTATGGCTCCTCTTCCCTCAGGACTGGCTCAGAGCAGAACATTTTCTACACAAGAATACCTTCTTTTTTTTTTTCAAATCAAAACTACAATGAGATATCATCTTATACCAGTGAGAATGGCACATACTAAAAAAACTAGCAACAGCAAATATTGGCCAGGTTGTGGAGAAAAAGGAACTCTCCTGCACTGCTGGTAGGAGTGCAAACTGGTCCAACCACTATGGAGAGTTGTGTGGAGATTTCTTGACCTACTAAAGATAGAGCTTCCATATGATCCAGCAATTTCACTCCTAGGTATTTACCCAAATGACACAGAAACAGTAATTCCAAAGGGCACCTGCATCCCTATGTTTATAGCAGCACTATTTACAATAGCGAAGCTATGGAAACAACCCAAATGCCCCAAAATAGATGACTGGATCAAGAAGATGTGGTACTTATACACAATGGAATATTACTCAGCATTCAAAAAAGATAAACACATGCAGTTTGCAGCAACACGGATGGAGCTGGAAGGGATCATGCTCAGCGAAATAAGTCAGAAACAAAAAGAAAAATACTGGATGGTTTCACTCATAGCAGGAATTTAGAAAATCTAAATAAGGGACCAGGAAATAGACTAATTAATACAAAGTAGAAATCAAAATCGACAAGCAACTATGGACCAGAGACACACTGCAGGGGTTGGGGGGCAGGGAGAGGAAGGATTAGGGTCAAAATAAGGGGGGGTGCAATTGTATGGGGAATATAACCAAAATGAAAGTGCATACATTGTGCAAAAATGAAAAATGATGTAGGAATTATATAAAATAAAATATTTTTAAAAAACCCTCTTTTTTTAACCAAGGAAAAGTACACAGGATCTTATAATCTTTTTGTTTCCTCTATTACAGCATATAAGAAAGAATATTACAAGGACAGCAACAATTCTATAAATACACAAAAAGGAAATAATGTCTCTCAGTTCTCTGTTTTGTTAACAGTGTGATCCTTAAAGAGGTACATCTGATTCCTTGTGAAATAAGAAAATGGGTACTTTATTACATTATGCATTTCTGTAGTTCATCATTCCTTTTCTTTTCCTTGAAGATTGCTATTCCACTTTTCTTCCCCCTTCCTGACACAACACCTAAATTCATTGAGATGCAAGATGATCTGTAGCCTTTTTCCTGGAATGGACAAGGTATTGATCTAAGCATGGTAAAGCAGAAAGGAGACCAGCCCAGTATGACTCTGCCCGAATGAACCTGACTGGACAATTTTATTAGGACACATATGAGACCTTCCCCATTTCCTTTCCTTCCTTTATTACTCATTTACTGAGCATCAACCCAGTGTCAGGCTTTGTGGGAGGCAAGGTCTGGACACCATGGTCTGCTGTCCCGTAGCTGACTGAATATTAGGAGAAGCAGGTGAGTGAAGGAGCAAACACTGTGTATTGTGGTGAGTTCTGTAATGGGGACATCCATAGCTTTACACTCCAGCTTCCTCCACAAATACCTCACCTGCCAATCAACAAAGCCATGTTATTGTCTCATGTTCTTTTTTTTTTTTAAAGATTTATTTTTTAAATTATTTTTTATTTATTTATACAAGCACTGGGTACAGTCAGAAGCGCGGGAGGGTGAGAGAATTCACCACAGCCAGAGCGGGGAGCAGAGCAGGCAGAAGGACCGAAGTACACTGCTGGGAGCAGCGGGCGGCAGGAGAGGTCTGCGTGCCATGTGGGACCCTCCTCCGGTGGCCGGGGAGCAGCCGGGGATCGAACCGGTGCTGCAGAGGCTGCGGGCAGCTTCACAACCCAGCGCTCAACCGCTGCACCACCGGGGAGGCCCTTCTCATGCTCTTTTGATGAGAAAATATATTACTGAGCAAATGAATATAATAAAGATCCCAGGAGAACTTCCATCCCGGGTACAATGCAGGCATAATTAACAAGTTTGCTTACTTATAGCTCTTTTCCTTTAAAGATTCATGTCTGGGACCTCAGCACTCCTATCTAAACAAAGTCGCATTTCAAAAGGGTTGGGTAGCCAGTCAAAGCTGGTCTGTCTCTCCAAGGCCATCTCTGGATGTCTGCATCTTTCTCTCTCTGCGTGTCCCTGTGTCTGGGGACTTTGCAGTAAATGGTTGTGCCTGCTGAAAAACAACACTATCAATGTAACAAATATGAAGACAGTTATATATAAAAGGAACACTTTGGATATTCAAGACAGGGAGCTTTGTGTCAGGATGTAGGGGCAGGATGGTCACTGAGCAGGTTTATCTATGATGTGGACAGATGGGGTAAAGGAGAGTCCTGAAGCCCTTGGTGGCTTCTCAGGCTTTTATTGAGCATTACATGTAGTGTGGCAAACAGGTACATGGCAGGCAGGGGTGCTGGGAGGCCAGGAGACCACTAGGCCTCCAAGCTCCCAGCAAGTCTTCACTCTGGGCTTCTCTGGCTTCTTTCTCCCCTTCCGACTCCTGCCTCTCTCCTTGCTTCTGCTTCTCTTGGTAACTATCTCAGTACTCCTCCCACGGGCCACATAAGTAAATAAGGCAGTTTGAAACAATGTAACAGCTGCAGGTGCCCCATCAGGCAGGGCAATCCTAATGGTGGGAGGACAGAAAAGCCTGAAAAGATTTACCCTATACAGGACCTCACCAAAACTCTGTGGAACTGAGAAAGGGCTATCCCTGCAGCCAGAGGTGAGCTTAAAAAAAAAATGCGGGCAAGCCAGATCTCCCTCTCGCCGCCAGTTGGAGCACAGAGGGTGATTCAGCCATTTGGTGCCCGGGGCAATCCAGCCACTGCCAGGGCAGTCTGTGGGACCTCAATCCCCCTCTGGAATTAAGTAAATACAGAAGGAGGAGATTTTCAGGGACAGCACCCATTAACATATCCATAATACCACTGCCCTACTGAAATTTTGGCATAACAGTACTGGACTCCATTGGCCACCAGTTTCCGACATCCCAGAAAGAGCACACCAAAGAGATGCTGGCCAGTATCAGCGTCACAGTGTCCCAACACATAGGACAAATTAGAAAACAAGCAGCAGGGAGAAGAAAAATTACAAGCAACCAAGCAAGTCCTCAGGGAAAAGATACACCACAAAAAGAAAATCAACCACTAGATTGCAACAATAGTGACTTGGAAGATCTGAGCCTTCCTGCTAGAGAATTTAAAATTGCCATCATTAAAAAACTGAAAGAAGTCAAAAATAATATGGGAAAAATAATGAATGATCAGAAGATTGAAATTGAGTCCCTAAGAGGGAAGTGTAAGAAATGCAGAAGACCAAAGGATTAATGGAGGAGCTAAAGAACTCTGGGAAAAGCAATGAAAGCAGAATAGATAAAATGGAAGAATGAATAAGCACTCTCGAAGACACAGAAATAGAAAGAACCAAAACAGAAAAGGAAAGAGAAGTGTGAAGGAAAAAAATGAAGAAAGACTTCGGGAACAATCTGACTCTACGAGGAAAGGAAATACAACAGTTATAGGAATCTCAGAAGGAGGGGAGAGAGACATAGGAACAGAGAAAATATTCAAGGAAATAATTGAAGCAAACTTTTCAAACATGAAAAAGGAGCTGAAAATAGACATACAAGAAGCAAGAAGAACACCAAACTTCTATGATGAAAGGAGAAATACAGCAAGACACATAATAGTGAAGCTCCCAAGATTCCAAGACAAGAAAAAAATAATGAAGCTGACAAGAGGGAAGAAACAGATAACATACAAGGGAAAACCAATCAGGCTGACATCAGACTTCTCCAAAGAAACGCTATGGGCAAGGAGAGAGTGGAGGGACATAGTCAACAAACTCTAAGACAACAAATGCCAACCAAGAATACTTTATCCCACAAAGCTTTCCTTCCTCTATGAAGAAAGAATAAGGACATTCCCGACAAAGAGAAATTCCAGAATTTCATTATGACTAAATCCCCACTCCAAAAAAATACTACAAGGAGTCCTAAAGCCGGAACAAACAAAGGGATGAATAAGAAAAAAAAAAAGACAAAAAAATAAAACTACAGAAAAAACAAACAAAATGGCAAATACAGACACTAACAAATCAATATTAACTCTAAATGTAAATGGACTAATTCTTCAATAAAAAGATGCAGAGTCCCAGACTGGATTAAGAAACAAAACCCAACAGTTTGCTGTCTCCAGGAAACACATTTAACTACAAAAGAGAAAAACAGACTGAAAGCAAAAGGATGGAAAACAATCCTACAAGCAAACGAACCAAGAAAGAAGGCAGGAACAGCTATACTTATATCAGATAAAACAGACTTTGCACTCAAAAAGGTAAAAAGAGACCCAGACAGTCACTACATTATGACCAAGGGGACAATACATCAAGAATATATATCACTCATTAACATATATTCACCAAAAGAAGGAGCACCAAAATATATCAGACAACTATTATCATCTCTGAAAACAGACATCAGAGAAAATACATATGTAGTAGGAGACTTCAGCACACCACTATCAACAATGGATAGCTCAATGAGA
Organism: Talpa occidentalis; assembly: GCF_014898055.3. Lineage (NCBI taxonomy): Eukaryota > Metazoa > Chordata > Mammalia > Eulipotyphla > Talpidae > Talpa > Talpa occidentalis. The sequence continues at coordinate 55,017,704 of NW_023602073.1, read as the reverse complement.
CAAAAAAAAAGTAAGGACACTAAAGCTCTAAATAAGGATCTAGACCTTATGGGCTTAACAGACATCTATAGAACACTACAGCCAAAAAATCTGAGTACACATCTTTCTCAAGCACACACAGATCATTCTCCAGGATCGATCACATACTGGGACACAAGACAAACATCAACAGATACACCAAGATAGAAATCATACCAACCATCTTCTCTGACCATGAAGGCATCAAACTAGAAATAAACCATAAAAAGAAGGCAAGGAACTCTCCTACCTCATGGAGATTGAAATCCACACTACTGGAAGACCACTGGACTAATGAGAAGATTAAAGAAGAAATTAAAAAATACTTTGAGTTGAATGACAAGGAGGACACCAGCTTCCAGAATGTATGGGATGCAGCAAAAGCAGTAATAAGAGGAAAATATATAGCAATAGAGGTTCATATCAACAAACTAGAAAGAACTCAAAGAAACAACCTAATCTCAAAGCCCAAAGAACTAGAAAAAAGAACAACAAAAAACCCTAAAACCAGGTCTGCTGCTTTATGTGGGTAACTCCCTGGCCAGCCAGGGATTGAACTCGTGCTGCAGTGGTTGCAGGTAGCTTTGTAGTGCTGTGTCTTAACGCTTTGCACCACCACAGACGTCCTAACTTAATCTTCATCCCCAGCAGGATGTCATACAAATGGAACTTCTGATATTGACTGTTGCTACCCCAAGAAAAAACTGTAAGACACAGGAGTTTTAATGCCAGGCTAATCTGAGTCCTTTAACAAACTTCCTCACGCGTGGACCAAAAACAATCCCAGGCCTGGCCCTAACTGAGCTCCTGTTATTATGGATTTAGTTCCTAAGCCGTGCCACAGAGGTATGGCCAGAACCTGCTACTATTGGAAACCTCAGAGGGGTATCCAAAAATGCCCAGCTCAACATAAAAAGCCTGGTACTTTGGGAAAGTGTCAATTTTGGTAAAAGCACCCTTCTCCTTCCTATACAAATAACTGGGAAAATTATAAATCAGCTCAAGACCCCTGTGCAGCTAATAAAGTGACCGGTTTTGGTAGTTTCAAACTCTTGCACCCTTTACCTACCTGGATTTAAAAAAAAGAGGAATGCTTTCTGTCTCTGCCTGGCTCCACAAAACTGGTCACTGTCTTATCAAAACAAAAGTCTCCCCTAACTTCTGGTGAATTTAGGATACCAAGTTTCTAACAGGATACAAATCTGCCAGCAACAAGTAAGGTACCTACTAGGCTTTCATCCTGCACAGAACAAAATTGGGGACAAAGAAAAATAGGTCATTATTTGGACTAAAATATAAAAATTGTCTTTTGAGGATAACAGACCTTGGGACATGTTTCCACACTCAGGCAGGCTGCCAGCTGCGCGCTGTCTAATCTCTTCACATACAAAAAGAGGATGGTATCTGAAAGGTTCCGCGTGGTAAAGAAAAGGAGAGCCAGTCTAAATTTCTCAAAGGCAGGGAAAATTTATTGCGCCCCGGGTGGACCTCATGGACCCAAGATGGGGGTCAGTGAAGCCGCGTACATGTTGTCAGGGGGAGGCAGGCTTTTATAGGTAGGAAACTGGGTTCCTATGGAGGGAAAAAGTTTGTAGGGCCAGTGGAGGTACTTTGTCTGAGAAAAGATTTGTAGCGGGAGGGGGAGGCTCATTGTCTGAATCCTCTAGGCAGGCTTCCATATTCCTGTCCCCAGGTCGCCTTCCTAGTGGGTTTTTGTATTCCAGCCTCCTGCATGGACCTTTCAGTATCAATTTGAAAGTCCTAACTTAGGCTGTGTGGCCATGGCAATGCACAGCCTCCTACCAGTTTCTTGGTGGCCGGATGGCCTCTGCCTCAGGGCCCTAGCTAGCGCAAAACTCACAGGTCTCACTAGTAAGCAATTAAAGACAAAGACAAAGACAAGATCATTCAGCTGCTAAAAGACAAAACTCTGTGCAAATGGCTTTCATAGCTGGCCAGTAATAGCAGGATTCAAAATTCATGCTCTCTCACAATTGGGGTGTTCTCAGTTCAAGAGTCTGGATCTCTCAGTCTTTACAGTTGTGCTGAACACTTGCTTAAACCAAACAGTGCCAGCTCCCCGCTCGCTCCCTGCTCCCAAACCCACTTAAACAAATCCTAGAGACAGCTTGCTAAACAAGAGTGGCAGGCATTGTGTGCAGCTAGAACTTCCATGTGTGGTGTCCCCATGTGCCTGGGGGAGGAGCAGCAATAAAAATAATTGATTGAGCCCCAAGTTAAAGGCGACCACCACGGTGCCCCCTCTGCCTCCAGTACCACCAGTGTAACTGCTCAGGTTCATGGAGGTTGGTGCCTTGGATGTGGCTCTGCAAAGGCAAGATCTCACAGAGGTACAAAGTCCATAGCTATGCCCAAGTGTCCCTCAGTGACAAAAGCTGCTGAGACATTGCCCATATCTAGAAGCTTCTTGCAGGAAAATACCTGCAGGACAGGTAATGCTGTCAAGGAATCTTGCACTTTCCAAGGAGAATGGTATGCACAGAGGGGCACTACTCTTTGCTCTGACTCTTGGAAGGGACTGGGCAGTTAATATCTTCTCAGACTCATGCTATGCTTTCGATTCAACAAATTTGGTAATGATAAAATAGTCTGGTTATGCTTATTTTCCTACAATTATTGTTAACACACAAGTGTTAGTTTTTAAGAACTTACTAAAAACAAACAAACATACATTAAATTTAGACAATGCCCCTGAGAGTTTATCATCTGACAATTCATTGGGCTTGTTGTAAAATGAAAAGAGCAACGTCACAGCACGGTGGTAAAGGGCTCAGCAGTAAAGAGCCGTGTAAAGTTAAGTCTGTTTTAAAAGAGAGGGAAATGGCAAGCTTCGCACCATCTTCCTAATGCTATTATGTTTGGAACTGACAACTCTTCTTTGTTTCTGCACTTGCTTGCTCATCCATGACAAGCTCATCCACTGTTACAGTGCCCAAGGGTGGAAAAGCGATCAACATTTTCCCTGTTGGTTCCTGGAAAATGCTCACAGTTACAGGTGACGTCATAAAAATTAAAAGGTTAAGATTAACAGTAATGCTAAGCTGCATCTACACTAAAGAAGGATAAGAAGATACAGGTGCCAAAAAAGACTTGTCACTGGTTTCTTCATCAAATTCCAGGCAGAGGGGGGAATGGCAAAGGCTGCCTGATGAAAAATAAACTTGTATTAAAATGGCAAATACAGACTGTGCTGGCATCCAACCACGCGAAATTGCATGCATCTCCTAGTGCTGAAAGAGTTAAAGGCTTGCCTCATCCAGATAAAAGGAAGGCCAACAGGGACAAGGACACTAGGTAATCCTGGAATTCAGACTCCCCTGACACAGTGCCACAAAGTTCAGGGAAAGTTAAGTAAGCCACACCATTAAGAACATTTTATCCAGAGTTGTGTGAAAAAAAGAAAAAAAAGAGAGAAAAACCCCCAGAGAACTGCCCCAGGCTGTAGATATCACAGTGAGCTTCAGGCAGCACACCTTTAGAGAGCCTACCCCCAACACAGTCCCCTGGTATATCAGTGCCAGCCAGGTGACATGGTCTGGGTAGCAGATTAAAAAGGCCTCCCAAACCCACATGATTGGCCCCTCTGCTGTTATTGTAGCTACTCCTGCTGCTTTAAAGATCTCACCCCCTTGGGTGCATCACTCCTGAGTGAAATGGCCTGCAAACCAGAAATAGGACACTTCAGCCAGCAGATGGACAGCAGCCCCTGACCCAGAGAATCCCCTCCGCTTGAGACTACAAATGGATCAACACACCAAGGCAGCCTTAGACATCAAGCTCTGCTCTGGCCACACCTGGGAAGCTGGTCAGTCTAAGCACAGCAGAAGCTTGAGGACCTTCTACATGTGTGACCTCTTGTTTGTATTTTTACTGTTCCTGTAATGACTGTCTTTGCAGTTGGCCTAGTTGAGGTGGCCTCTGACCACTGGGGTTGAGAAGCATGCCTTCTTTTTGCCTTAGGCTACCTGATAAGTGTGTGGACATAATTGTTTCAAATGTTTGCTAAAATGAGCCTGCTTGTCATGTCAGTATGTCCCACAGCAGCCCCTCACCCTCTCTTCTGTATGTGAGGACTTATCTCCCAAACACCGAGTAATTGCAATTAAGCCAGGGTGTGTACCCAGCCGGAAAAAAGGGCCACAAAGAACAAGGGAGCTCTCTGGTCTCCTACTGTTAGGGGGAAAGGATTACCCCCCTGGGCTTCTTCCCTCTTTCCCCACAGATGCCTGTGTCCCAGCTATGAGACATAATCAGTGCTGCACACATGGCTCTCAACTGCGTGCTGTAACGCGGCTCTTGCTTCAGATTGCTGGATTTGCATAAAACCAAAGTCCTGCCCAGTATGAGGGAGTCATACTCAACCCAGGTTTGTTCCCTCCAAAGGTATCACCGAACTCCTTGAATCTTATCCCAGGTCCTGTGTCAATGTGGGAAATGCTACAAACCCTTTGACTCACACTTCTAAGATTTGTGCCACAGATGGCCCTTACCTGGCCTGTGATCAGGGAGTGTATCAATGTGTTACTCTATACAAACAATTCTGCTTTGTTGTAAATTTGGTGCCTTTGCCTTACTAAGAGAGTCCCTGTGACCACCCCACTTGTAGTGGGCCTGCTGACTGCATCCGGAGAATCTGAGGTAAAAGCCTCAAATCCATTATAAAGGGCCATGTGGCTGACTCAAGTAAAATTTTAATGCTTTCATTAGATCAGCCTTAGCCCTCCAATGCCAACTTGACTTCTTGGCAGCTGCAATGCTCCAAAACCTGCAAAGACTCGACCTGTTCACCACTGCATTTGCAGTGGTATCTATCTGCATGTGCAAGAATAATGTTGCTTCTATGCAAACAAATTTGGGGTGGTTCAAAAACATCCACCCAGCTCCAGGACCAAACTGATGGCAGGGAAGAGGTCCTGCAGTAGCCAACCCAGTAAGATTCCTCCTCTCTGGGGTTCCTGTGACTTTCACCTCATAATGGCCGCTGGGTAAATAATCAGGGTTCCCTTTAAAAAAGGGATATAGGTGATGCCCTGTGAGAAAAAGAACTCACAAGGGCATCAGAGGGGGTAATGATGAGAAAATATATTATTGAGCAAATGAATATAATAAATATTCCAGCAGAACTTCCAGCCCAGGTGCAATGAACACTCCAATGCAGGCATAATTAACAAGTTTGCTTACTTACAGCACCTGCCTTTTGAAGATTCATGGCCAGGGCCTCAGCACTCCTGTCTAAACAAAGTTGCATTGCAGAAGGGCTGGGTAGCCAGTCAAAGCTGGTCTGTCTCTCCACAGCCATCCTGAGTGCTTGTCTCTTTCTGCCTTTGCTGGTCCTCCCCTGCCTTGTCTGGGGACTTTGCATCAAATGGTTGTGGCTGCTGAAACACGATGCTATCAATGTAACAGATATGGGCACAGTTGTGTATAAAAGGAACCCTTGGTCTTTAAATGGGTGCTCAGACCTAATGGGGCTACCGAGGTCTGAGACCCCATGCATGAGTGATAAAGCATTTCCTGACCTTACCATCCTGAAGTACCACTTGTTCTTTCTCTGTCTGGGTAAAAGGCTAGAATTTCTACAACACTCTAGTGTGTGGTTGGTTCTATTTTTTTCCCCTTAAAATGAAGTTTTCTTTTTAGGATTTCCCGTCAATTCATTCTTGAAGTATCTGCTTAGTTAACAAAGTTCTCTCAGTAAACATGTTTTGTTTTTTTTTTAACTTAAAGATTTATTTATGTATTTATACAAGCACTGGGTACAGTCAGAAGCGCGGGAGGGTGAGAGAATTCACCAGAGCCAGAGAAGGGAGCAGAACAGGCAGAAGGACCGAAGCACACTGCTGAGGGGAGCAGCGGGCGCGGCAGGAGAGGTCTGCGCGCCGTGTGGGACCCTTGCCTGGTGGCTGGGGATTGAACCGGTGCTGCAGAGGCTGCGGGCAGCTTTGCAACCCAGTGCTCAACCACTGCGCCACCAGGGGAGGCCCCTCAGTAAACATTTTTTTGTTTGTTTGTTATTGTTTTTTTGGTTTTTTTTGATGTCTTATAAATGGGTTTTATTTTATTTTATTATTATTTTTTTTTGATTAGTAAACATGTTTTTGACAGCATTATGACCTCCCATGCACTGTCCTGCTCTTCAAGTTTGTCTTTTCCTCACAGGAATCACTCTCTACCCTGCCCAGTATAACCCCCTTGGCTAAAAGGCCCCCATCTAAGCCTCCTTATCCTTGCAATGAGTTTTCTTGATTTTTTTCAAACATGAATATATTCAATTGCTCTTTTCATCTGGTATTTGCCTTGGGCTGCCTATAGTTTAAGAACATCACACTGCCAGGCCTGCTGACCCAATTCACTTTTATATTTTTAGCTTCAGCTGGGTCACTGTCCTGCTCAGTAATGGTCCTTCTGCTTTCCTGCTGCATATTCTTTATATCACTTGTCTGAGTCCCTGGGAGGTGGTGGGGGGAGGGAAGGAGCAGATAGCATGTCTTCTCATCTTTCAATCCCTAATACTAGGCTCACTGTATGCTCAAAAATGTATATTGAATGTCAATTGCTAGTCTTGAGAATCACAGAAGTTCTGGGGAGAATGATGGACACAGAAGGAGCAGAACTATATGAGCATCAGGACCAGCAGTGACTGGAGTCCCATTATGACTGGTGAGCCCCAAGCACTCTAGTCTTTGTGGTTCCCTTCCTCCATGAAAATAGTAAAAGTTATCCTTTATGACCATATTGGTATAAAGTCAAATATAATCCAGACTGAATTAAATGGTAGGATTTTTTTCTAAATTTAAAAATTGAAAAAGTAAAAACATCTTCATGGAGTCCTATAAGCACCACAGGCCTGTATCAGTGTACTAACTGTGCCCAATGTGATGTTGAAGGAATAAAATTTGGAAGTGCTCTTGAGAATCAGGTGAAATTCCCAGCACCAAACAAAGTTAGAGAGGGAACAGACATGGTTAATAATGATGCCGAAGAAGAGAGTAACTCCCATTCCACTTCCCCTTTGAACAATTCAGTTTTCTACTTTGGATTTTATAAACTCATACTGCATGTTTATAAAACAGTAAGGAAAAGAGCCAGGATGGACCCTGGAAGGAAAACAGGATAAAGAAATGTGTGAAGGCACCTGAGGGGAGAAACTTTCTATTGTGAAAAAAGAAAGCTTTACAATGCAAATCATGATAATAACAATATAATAATAATAATAATAAAGAAATGTGTGAAGAGAGGGTGGGATGAGGAGGAAAATGCAAGCAGGTAAGACCAAATAATTACTCTGCGCTTGCCCATTCTTCCTCTTATAAGAACCCTTAGAGGACGTGAAGTACAGATAATGTGGGCTAACAATCTGAGAACAATATAACTTAATTCACCAAATTTTTCCATACAAAATTCTGTTTATTTTAAAATAAAACTATTTATTTGTTAAAGAAAACAATTAGGCCATATCTGTAATAGTAATTTTAAAATAAGATCATTAAAATTTATATGTGTATACTTAGAAAACAGATCTACATGCCATTTTATTTAATTATTTATAAGGTGACATATGAGATAATTGAAATTAAGTGAAGACTGTTTGGTAAAATGACTTGCCTAAAGGTCACCCACTCCCTACCTGTGCCATTCCTGTAGTATATAAATCTGAGATGAAGAAAAAGTCACCCTTCTTTTTACCTAAATAGTATACATAATTCATGCAACTACTTACTCCAAGATAAATTACAGGAGATATAGACAAAAAGCTTCAGAAGTTGTTCAGAAAAATTTGGTAACAATTTTTGGTAACAAAACATCCACTCCTAAAACATCCCTACACTTTGAGGCAGTCATAAGTGACTGCCGGAAAGCCGAGGCTGTATTCACTGGATCCAGTATCAGAAACAGAACTATGTCCTTGGTAAATCCCACAATGGTGCAAGTAGCAAAAGGAGTGGGTTGGAATGCTGGTTTCCTGAAGAAAAACGGCCATACCTTTTAGATCTGCTTAGTATTGAGAATACACTTAGAGCCTCTATTAATTCTTTATTTTATTTTATTTTTTTTAAAGATTTATTTATTTATTTTATGCAAGCACTGGGTACAGTCAGAAGCACGGGAGGGTCAGAGAATTCACCAGAGCCAGAGCGGGAGCAGAGCAGGCAGAAGGACCGAGGTACACTGCTGAGGGGAGCAGCGGGTGGCAGGAGAGGTCTGTGCGCCATGTGGGACCCTCCTCTGGTGGCCGGGGAGCAGCCTGGGATCGAACCGTCGCTGCAGAGGCTGCGGACAGCTTCGGAACCCAGCGCTCAACCGCTGCGCCACCGGGGAGGCCCAGAGCCTCTATGATTTCTAAGTCAATCTTTTTTTTTTTTTTTAAAGATTTATTTACTTATACAAGAACTGGGGTACAGGCCAGATGCGTGGGAGGGTGAGAGAATTCACCAGAGACAGAGTGGGGAACACAACAGGCAGACTGATGAAATACACTGCTGAGGGGAGCAGCGGGCGAGGCAGGCGAGGTCTGTCGCTCCATGTGGGATTTTCACCGGCCGGCCGGGATCGAAACTGCACAGCAGAGGCTGTGGACAGCTTCACAGCACTGCGTTCAACCGCCTGCGCCACCAGGGGAGGCCCATCTCTATTTTTTCTCTTCCAATTCCCTGTTTCCAATTCTAGTACCCACACCCTTCAAACCTGCACTCACCCACAATGTCTTCACCTCTGCAGGGACTCATCACGGTGGTCAGAGTGAGGGCCCCCAGAATCAGAGCTCTGTATAGGACCATCATCTTCTCAAAGTGGTCTCAGCAGTTGCTGATTGAGTTGAACAATGGTGAGAATCAAGCTGAAGAAATGTGAAGATATTCCAACCAAATCCTGCCCCAGCAGGTACTGACCAATCAGAAAAGTCTCCTGTATGACGCTTCTGTTGCCACTTGAAGCTTTTGTTCTAAGGGACCTGGAAGAGCTTGGGGAATCCCCAGGTTCTGCTGCAGCTTCCACTCAGAGTGGACCTGAGAAAAATTTATGAAAGGAGAGAGAATATTAACTCAGAATCTTGTCATATGTGTGTATGCCTGCTGGTGCGAGACCGGTGAGAATTTCTAAGCAGTCTCATAGATAGTGAGGTCATCACTATATGTCTTTCAGGATTTTCTGGGTTACAGTCTCTAAGAATTGTACCTGGAGTTTATCACCCTCCCTGACAGTCTCCACACACTTCCTTTCCCCTGGTCTCCATATGTGAACTGTTTTTCTTTTCACTTCTATAGAGAAATGAGATTCTCGAAATTTGAGTTGACCCACTCACCAAGGGGATCTCTGCTGGCAGTAGCCAAAAAATATTTTTTCCTTTTCCATTTAGATAATCGCAGTTGAGTAAGTTCTCATGCTCTCAAAGACCCAGTTTTTTACCAGGGAAAGAGAAAGATTTAAAATATGTAATGTGAGTTACAGTAACTGCTCTTTCATCTGATTTTCATTTTTTTTTTTAAAACATGTATTTATTTATGCATACAAGAACTGGGGTACAGACCAGAGGTGTGGGGGGGTGAGAAGATTCACCAGAGACAGAGTGGAGAACAGAACAGGCAGAATGACTGAAATACACTGCTGAGGGGAGCAGCGGGCAAGTCAGGAGAGGTCTGCCTCACCATGTGGGTTGCTCCCTGGCTACTGGGGATTGAACCTGTGCTGCAGGCTGCGGACAGCTTCACAGTACTGTGCTTAATCACTTGCACCACCACGGAGGTCCCCTGTTTGTTAGTCTTATCAACTTTTCTGGTAAAGAAAAGTCATAACTTGGTTTAGAAAAAAAAATCAATTTTCTTTCTTTAACCTACTAGATGTTTTCATATTCTATATTTTGACATTAAAATTCCCGATATATCTGAGGGACTGGGGGTTGAGCTATAAAGGTAGTTATTGGAGGGAGAAATACTTTTCAAAAAAATCAATTTTCTGTATGTTATAGAAGTTGCAAGATAGGGGCAGTGTGGTGGGGAGAAAAATTGGGTGACGCAATTGCCTAGCGGGGTGGCAGCTTTGGAAGTGACACGGGATGAGGGAGAGATCACTCAAAGTCCATAAGCAATGAGAGGCCTAGTCAGGCTATACCAGAAGTAATGTGCTGCCCCCATCCACAGGCAGTCTTGTATTTATTGGAATCAGGTACAAAGGTGGGGTAAGTATGTAGGGAGTGTACATATGTAGGGGAAGATTTTATTAGGGATGTCAGCTAGGATGGAGTGATCAGGGGCTATTGCTTGGGGGGCTCCATTGTTTCTGCTGGTCAAAATATCTGCCTGCTGTTTTCAGCAGATACTGGTTTCCCAGTTTGTTCCTCATACCAGGACTTTTGCCCTTGGTGAGAGGCCCCCTGCACGACCCTATACCTAGCTGATAAGCAGGAACTCTGGCCACCAAGACAATATTCCCAAGAACAAACGGGGCTGGGGATCCCACATGAGGCCAGAGGCATTGGGGTGAAAGAATTCAACAGTGAGAGTGCAGAACAAAAAAGGCAGATTTATTGAAATACACTGCAAAGAGATGAAGCAGGCGAGATGGGAGAGGTTCCTATGCCAAGAAGGATTTGGGGCTCCCTTTTATCACCTGTTTTGATGGGCTTTTCATGACTGGGGAGTTGGTCTCTGCTGGTTGTTATCTGCTGGGACATCAGGTTTAGGTGGGCCTTCAGCACAGGTGGTGTCCTGCTGGGGTCTTTTTGCCTGAATTCTTGAGAGCCCCTTCTGTCATATGGACCCATGGCCAGTTTCCCAGGGCACCTCTGTCCCTTTTCTTATTTGTGTCTCCCAGCATTGTTCAGCTGAACAAAGTGCAGAGACGAAGTTTTTATTTTATTAAATGATACTCTGACAGAAGCTCCCTGGTAACGCAAGAGGTTAAGTCTTAGCATTATGAAGCTATCGGCAGCCACTGCAGCTCCTTGCCAGGGAGCTAAACCACATGGTGCAGCAGACCTTTCCTCTCTCACCCTCTGCTCCCCTCAGCAGTGTATTTCAGTAGATCCTCCTTTCTGCTCCCCACTCTGTCTCTGGTGACTTCTTTTCACAGCCCCCACCTGACGCACTTCTGGCCTACACCCCAGCTCTTGTATGCATGAATAAATAAATCTTAAAAAAAAATACCCTGACAGTGGGGTTCCATTTAGATTAAATTACTTTTCCTGTTAGATTGCCCACAGTTTCTCAGCACTGTCTTTCTCATGGTGAGTAAAACTCTAAAGAAAGGTGAGATATAAAAATCCCTTTCATTGGGGAAATACCTAGTAATATTAATTAGGCCTTGGTGTTACCAGGAGCTGGCTTGGTACTCACAGTGAGATTTTTTTTTCCCTAGTGAACAGAAACAATTTAATAGAACAGCAGTATCAGATAGCCACTCTGTGACCATGATGGGTCAAAATGGAAAATAAGGTGACTCTATAATTAAGTCTGAACACAGACAAAATATGAACATTGACCAAACCACAAAGTGACCAAGTATTCTTCTTTCCTAGATAATGTGGATGACAGCTGCTTTTTTGCTGAACAAACTTAGGCTCAGTATAGTCCTATTCCTTTTATTTATTTATTTATTTATTTTTTTACTTATTTTTTTTTTTTTTAATAGAGGCATGCTTTATTTATTTGTTTGCTGGTTTGTTTGTTTGTTTTGTTTATACATGCACTGGGTACAGTCAGAAGCGCGGGAGGGTGAGAGAATTCACCAGAGCCAGAGCGGGAGCAGGGCAGGCAGAAGGACCGAAGTACACTGCTGAGGGGAGCAGCGGGCAGCAGGAGAGGTCTGCGCGCCATGTGGGACCCTCCTCCGGTAGCCAGGGAGCAGCCGGGGATCGAACCGGCGCCGCAGAGGCCGCGCGCAGCTTCGCAACCCAGCGCTCAACCGCTGCGCCACCGGGAGGCCCAATAGTCCTATTCCTTTTAAGTGAGATTTAAGTTGCCCAATTATAGCCCACTCCACTACCAATATCCTGATATAATTCAAGTCAGAGAAAGTCTGTCTTTGGTCCTCTTATAATCATGTAATACAAACTCAAAATCCTGTAATACTCATAGTATTGATTAGGCTATAGTCCTTAACATCAATCTAGGTGTTATTCTAAAGGCTTTTATAGATGTGATTAAGTTCTATATTTGGCTGACTTTAAGCAGGACAGGTGACTTCTGGATAATCTGTGTTAGCCTGATTTAATCAGTTGAAAAGTCTCAGGAGTAGTGTCATCTGACACTTGACTGCTTTGTTACAACCCTAATTATTATACATTGTTGAAGTTTTAAGTTTCAAAGCTCAAAACCTGTGCCATCTTTCAGCAGTTAAACATACTTTACAACACTGACTGGTCCCTAATAACTGTTCACTGAAAAACATGTGAAATTACCTCCATATCCAGATCTACTTTCACCATAGTTCAAGAGCACTCTTAAACTAAACTGAAGAAATCATTTGATGAAGTCTTCATCCTGGGGTTATATTATATAATCAATAAATGCTAGCTGAGTTAAAATAAAACTCTTAATTATCTGAATCAGGTTGTAGAACTAACTTCCTGGAGATGCTGTTTATGTTCAGTGGCAATTGGTTTTCTACCCCGAATCTTTCCAATCCTAATGGACTTACTGTGAACATTCATAGTACAGAAATCTTAGCATTAGTCTATCAAGCAAATGAAAAAGAATCTTAAATGCAAACCTTAAATTGTTATTGTTTATTTTTACTTTAAAGTATGTAATAGGGCCTCCTCCGTGGCGCAGCCGTTGAGCGCTAGGCTGGGAAGCTGCCGGCTGACTCTGCAGCGCCACTTTGATCTGGGCTGGCCTGGGAGGGTCCCACGTGGCGTGCAGATCTCTCTTGCCCCGTTCACTGCTCCCCTCAGCAGTGTACTTGTCAGTCTGTCTGTTCTGCTCCCCGCTCTGGCTCTGGTGAATTCTCTCACCCTCCCACGCTTCTGACTATACCAGTGCTTGTATAAATAAATAAATAAATCTTTAAAAAAAAGGAGTATATAATTTATATTATTTACTCGTGATATATATTATAAATATAATTATACATAAATAATATGTATTATTGTCTAGATCTAGGTTCTTGGGCCATATAAATATATATTTCCAAATGTAAATAAACATTTAAAACATTTGACCTAGAAAAATTTTAATTATGATTTAACAGAACTTTAAAAATGCAAATAATATATCAATGTTTAATAACTGATAATATTAGGGAAAAGTAATTCACATGTGTGGAAAAGCATGGAGATTTTGAAAAATACTTCAAACAAAATATAAAATTGTATTTACAGTAATATGTTTATTACAGATTATTCCTACTGAAGTATCCCATTAATAATACAGATTAGGGGCCTCCCCGGTGGCGCAGCAGTTGAGCGCTGGTTTGCGAAGCTGCCTGCAGCCTCTGCAGCGCCAGTTCGATCCCCGGCTGCTCCCCGGCCACCGGAGGAGGGTCCCACATGGCACGCAGACCTCTCCTGCCGCCCGCTGCTCCCCTCAGCAGTGTACCTCGGTCCTTCTGCCTGCTCTGCTCCCCGCTCTGGCTCTGGTGGATTCTCTCACCCTCCCGCACTTTTGACTGTACCCAGTGCTGGTATAAATAAATAAACAAATAAATCTTTAAAAAAAATTAAAAAAAAATACAGATTAGTAGGGACAAATCATACCTGAGAGATGGTAGAGACTGAGAGGCTCAGACAGTGTGCACTGAATAGAGGACAGGAGGTAGAGGTATAATCATAACCTATTTGGCCTCGTCTCTCTGCCTGTGATATTGAGAGGCTCTTGCTTTAATTCTGCTTTTGAGATGTAGATTATTGGAATACATTGAATTTTTTTTTTTGCTATCCTTTGTATAAGGAAGTACCTTTGTGAAAGGAAATTCCTCATGTGGTAGAACTAGTATATGACACAGGGAATTAGGTCTAGACTAGTAAATGAAGAGCACTGGAAATGGTGTAAATGAAGATAAAGAAATTTTTAAATTTTAAAATATAAAAAAATAGAAATTTTTAAATATTTAAAAAGCTTCTCTTAGAACTATTGACGTTTTTAGAAAAATACTTTTTTTTGGTAGGGAACTGTCATATTGTAAGATATTAAAGAATTAGGCATAGCAAGACAGCAGTCATTTTAAGGAAAACAGATATTTTGAAGGGCACAGCTATGCCCTAGTTTCGTTTCAGGGCAAAAACCCACAAGACTGGGGTAAAAACCACAAGACAAGGGTAAACGAAACCTAGCTGGCACCATGAGAGCTATCCAATCAGGGTGACCCTGCCCCAGGTGTGAAAAGTCCCTGCATCCTGTCAACAAAGTACAAAACAGCTGGTTGCTCTGGGAGGGGGTCCCTCTCTCAACCTGATGAGACTGCTGTGTCAGTACTCCAGGCAGAGTTGGGCCCTAGCTTAAGCTAGCAATAAAGCCTTCCTGCTTTTGCATCTCTGGCTCTGTGTAGTCTTTGGGAACCCTGGATGGAGTTGCGGCGCCAACTCCTAACATTTTGGGGGCTCGTCTGGGATCCCCAATTACTACACGAGGTGGCCAGAGAAAGGCTTAGGCCAGAGGAGGACAACTGATTCCAGGTATTTGGGCTTCCTGGGTCGGGTGGATGCGCCATACGACCAGGGGCACGGGGTTTGGAGAGACATCTCAAACCCGTGGTGGCCGACGCCCAGAGAAATTCAGATTTTTCTGGGGCATACAAGGCCCAGTTCCGACGGTTTTTCCAGAAATCTGGGACGTATGAGGCCCTCAGGCTCCGAAGGTTCTTCCAGAGCCGGTTCCAATGGTTTTTCCGGAACCAGTACATTGACGCCTAATTCTGACGATTTTTCCAGAACCTGTCCCGAGGCACAGGCCTGGATGTGGAGGCAAATTTGGAAAATGATCACTGTCCTCCCTGGTAAGCCCACAGGCCTGTTTCTGTTGTCTGTAGTCTTTTGTCCGTGTCTCCTGGTGTCTGTTGTCCTTGTTGCATTTGTGTTTGTAATCATGGGTCAGGTAATGTCTACCCCACTGTCTTTGGTCCCAGTCAACACAAAAAGTAAAATGCTGGGACTAAAAAAGCAAAGGACCCACTACAGCTGGCTGTTGGGGGACTGCCTCTGGTCTCAGGAAGCAGCTGCTTGGACTTTCTTCTCCAGTGTTGGGATCATTGGTATGTCTCTGCTGCCTTCCAGCTGTGGGGGAATTGGACTCTCCCTTTGTCCACCTTGAAAAACTATTTTGGTTCATTCTAGGGAAAAAGTTCTACTTCCCTGTGTTTTTCTGATTTTAAAGTTTAAATTGTTTAAGGTAAAAACTACTGAGTTACTTTGGACTTGCTAATGAGCCATAAAAGGTAATTTTTTTATTAAGTAAAAACTTCTAAATTGCTTATTGGCTCTGTAAGGTTTAGTTTCTTATTAAGACTAATTAATTTCTGATAAGAGTCTGAAAACAGGCAAACTGTAAAGGAAGATCTTATTCTTCCTCTTCTCCTGTCCTCTCCATACATGGTTCTTAAAAAAAAAAAAAAAAATGTCTTTTGTCATAAAAATGTGTTTGGTCTCAGTGAGACAGAACTAAAACAATGTAAAGCTAAATAATAATTCTTTTTTAAAAAAAAAGGGCAAACTCAAAATGTCTTTCTTATCTAAGAAAGTTAGTATAAACTGCTTGACTTTAAATTTGTTGTGGTCTTGGACCCTAGGTTCTAAGTAAGGGTTAAAATTAATTACTTGTCATATGTAAGGATTCTAACTTCTATGTTATTAAAAAACCTGCTTAAAATAAAAAAAATATTAAAACTTGGTTAAATAAATGTGTCAAACTTAAAAATTGTTACTAAAGAACTGGAGTTTACTAAATTGTAGTTTCTCAGTGTATTTACAAATCTTGGTAAAAATAACTGTTTCTTAAAGTTAGTGCATGTGGCCAAAAATTTGTATGAAAATCAAGAGATCTCTTTTCTTCTTGCTTTTTGCCTCCGGAGGGTTAATTATAAATGGCGCCTATAAAAAATCCTAATTTTTAAAATCGTGATCTAAAATTGTGGTAAAAAAAAAACAAACTAATTCAAAATTTAATGGTTTAAAGCATACATGCCTAAAAGTTTTATTGTTGGGTATTATAATACTTTACTTTGTTTAAATGTGTTTACTTATGCTCTACAAATGAAATAATAATTAACCTGGCCTATGCTAACAAACAAACTTACTTCTAGGCTTTTATCTAAACTTTTCTTGATAAGATCTTGTTCCAGGAAGACTGATATACTTGTCTTTTCCCCCTGGAGAAAACAATATATATATTCTCCCAGTAAATGACTAGACTTCTTTGCAAAATTCAAGGTAACATCTAAAGCCATATGAACAAGTTACTAAAAAATGTTTATGGTATTAGGTGTCTAATTTTTTCTTGCTTTTGTCAATCTATCTAGTGCTTGCCTAAGGAAAAAAAAACTTGGTATATAAAATTGTTACAGTGGCAACTCTGAAGTTGACTTAAAATTCCAGTTCTAAGAAAAAACTAAAACTAAACTAAGGTTTTGCTAAGTTTAGTAATAAAAATTTGTTAACCATTTACTGAACTTCAGGTTTACATTTTGTTCCTTATTGTAAGGAAACTAAAGTTTAATATCATCTCAACTAAAAATTTTTAAAAATGTGTCTAAGTTGTGTAGTCTAAAGAGAGGATAATGTAACAGCTATTACGGTGTCTTACAATGCAGAAATTAAAACCTAGGATGTAATAATTCTGGATACAAGTAAAGTGAAGTTAGTGCCTTATACTACTGTGTGTGTTTTAAATTCTTTTCCCAGTAGTCCTGAATCTCTGTATCTTCATTTCAGCCTTTAAAGATTTTTCTTTTTTTCTGAGTATCATTTAATTTAAATGTTTATATGTAATTTTTTCAATTTGTGTTTTGCTTAATTTCATTATTTTGGCCTTGACTCTATAAACTGTATAATGTTTTAATTGTTTTTAATAGTGTAGACTGGTTAAAAATTAGTATAAAAATTTTAGCTTCTTACATAAATTTAAAAGTTTCAGTTTGTATTTTATAAAATCCCTTGCCTTTTTGGTAATGCATTGCTGGATTTTGGCAATTGCCTATTCATTGCTTGGTTTAAAAAAAAAAATGGGGCCTCCCAGGTGGCGCAGCGGTTGAGCGCTGGGTTGCGAAGCTGCCCGCGGCCTCTGCGGCGCCGGTTCTCTTCCCGGCTGCTTCCCGGCCACCGGAGGAGGGTCCCACATGGCGCGCAGACCTCTCTTGCCGCCCGCTGCTCCCCTCAGCAGTGTGCTTCGGTCCTTCTGCCTGCTCTGCTCCCCGCTCTGGCTCTGGTGAATTCTCTCACCCTCCCGCGCTTCTGACTGTACCCAGTGCATGTATAAACAAAACAAACAAACAAACAAATAAAACATGCCTCTAAAAAAAAAAAAATGTATCCCATGTGCCCCTGGCAAAGAGATGTTATATGCAAAAGTGTGCATGTGGGAAATAGTAGCATTTTAGACATAGGACAGGTAAAGAAAATAAAGTAAAATAATTTATACCAAACACCTGTTTTATAGTTAATGACAGGAATGGTGAAAAACTAGTTAGCTTCTTCACAAAAGAGGCAGCATAATAACTTTTGTGTTTCCTATATTTTTCTCTCCAGTATTATATGTAGACACTATATTAAAAATATTATAATATTTAATTGTTCAAAATTAAGAAAATATTATTCACTGTTCTGGTGTCACTTAATATCCAAGTGGTCTCTAATCTCTATTATGTAGAAATTGCATAAAACCTATAAAAATGTATAATTACAATATGTATCTTTTAGCCAGCCTTGTTCTGACATCAGGTGCAGGCTCTGGAGACTAAATCAAGGGCCTAAAATACTTTTAACACATTTAGACATGGCCTTCAAGGCCTACAGTAATATGGAGGGGACTGGCTAGACAAAAAGAAAGGGGAAAAAGCAAAAAAAGAAAAAAGGCCCAATAAATGGCAGTTGCCATCACAGTACTCTGCCACCTCAGACTCACCCAAGGCCCCATGCACCCTAGGGCATTCGGGACCTCAACCTCTCAAGGGGCTGCCAGCTTGCTTCTACTGCCAGCAACCGGGATACCGGTCAGCTGCAAAAAGCTGTCCCCAGGGCCATGCCTTCAGTGCCATCGCACAGGGCACTGAAAAGAGGGACTGTCCCACTCTCCAGAGAGGGAGGGGGCCAGCCCAAACCACAGGCCAGGATGGGAGGACAGGCTTGAAGGTCAGCTGCTTCTAATTAAGAACCCGGTGCAGAAGAAGACCTTCTCTAAAGAAGCCCAGAGGTGAGACAGGCTCCCCTGTTTACTGTTTATATGGATAAGCCTCGGGTGACCCTAAAAGTGGCAGACAAAAAGATCACCTTTTTGGTAAATAAGGGGCCACTTGCTCTGCCTTACTCCAATTCTTTGGATTGACCTACTGGTTGATTGTCCCCCTTACTAGTACAAATGGCCAGCCTGAGCCAGGACAGTTTACAGCACTGCTACCTTGCTCACTATGAGACTATTTGTACATTTTCAGTTTTTTGTTTTCCTAACTTCCTCTAGCTGCTGCTACAAAAAAAAAAAAAATAATTGTAAAAAATTTTTGTTTACATGATTATGGTTGGCCAGGTCTCGTCGAGCATTGATGTTGAGCATCGGTTCACAAAAACTGTTCATTGTAAATTTTGGTTGGTACCGGTGAGTCTGTGATCCTGCAGCTTGTCTGTTCACGTTTAAAAAAATTATAATGTAAAATTTCCATTTCTCTGTAAAAAAAAAATAGGTGCAATAATAATCAAAGTCTTCATCTTGGAGGATTACCTTATTATGTTTAAACTTAACATTTTATGTACTAACATTTAGAGGGCCACATTTTAATAACTACAATAAAATTAAGTATGTATAAAACCCTAAAGCCCTAGACCTGTTAATGACTAAAGTTAAAAAATTTGTAACCTCCTTACTCTTGAACCTCATCACTCTTGAACTAAAAACGTTTGTTTTTGTTTTTCTTTTTGTAGGGGCAGGAACAGGCACAGTGCAGGTTTTCTGATCCCATGCAGATCGGGTAAAGGAGGAATCAGAGTCCTCAGTGGTTTTGCAGGTTTTTATTGGGGTTCACCAGGCACATGGCAGGCAGGGGTGCTGGGGGGGGCTGGGAGGCTGGCAGGCCTCCTAGCCCCCAGCAAATCTTCACTCTATCTGAGCTCTCTGGAGTTTGTTCTGCTGCTTCTCGGCTTCTCTTTCGGCTTCGGCTTCTACTGCTGCTGCTGGCGTCCCCGTGACGCCGCCCTTAAAAAGCATAGTCTTAGCTCAGCTGAATCCCATCTACCTATGCCCAAACCCTATTCCAGGTGCCCGCCATCAGGCATGCATTCAGGACAAGGATCCATCATCTATCCTGATGGCGGGAGAGCAGAAAAGCCTGATATTTTCTTTACCCTACAGTCCACCCCCTCAGGGTTTTCTGCCATACAGTCTATACATATATATACAATTTTCTAAGCAAACAAACAATGCAGCCATGGCCCACAAAAGCAAATACATCAAATATAACAAAATACAATATAACAAAATACAACAGAACACAAATAAGACCAGGCAGGGCACCAACCTAGTGCAAAAGACAATTATTGGTACCAGCAGATGAGCCACCAAATCTGCTGCTGAAGGCACTGCTCATATGAGGGAGGGGAATCACTCATGGCATCTATTGCAACATGCTAGGAGCCGTCAGACTTCCTGGCCTTCTCTGGCTGTAGTCTCGGCTACAAGCCACACACAGCATCCACCCCCAGGATCCACTAGCTCTGGGATTGGCAATTTTATTCTGTTGGGGGTAATCACCAACCCTCAGGGTTTCTGTCTGCAGTCGCTCCAACACTCGGCCTTCATAGCCACCCATGCGACTTGCAGACCCCTGCACTCAAGCCAACCCACTGCACAAGCACATGGGTCGGGGATCAAAACTCTACATTTGGCTTGGGCTCTACCCCAAGCCACGTTCCCCACCCGTCCCCCAAGGACAGGTTCCTCAGCTCCTCACCCTCACTCAAGAATGAGCAGGGCATCACCCACAGGTGATTTTACGAGACTCACAGTTCTTCAGCATACTAAGGCTGCTTAACAGCCACTCAGGGCTTCTCAACTTAGCATCAGCACCAGCTTTTGCCTTCTCAGTTGGCTTTTCTCCTCCACCTGGATGCTGGGCACAACAGGCTGCTCTTGGCCATCTAGGCCCACTGGCCACCCCCAGACTCCCCCCAAAAAAACATATCAACCTGCAAGGTCCTCCGCCTTCTGGTGGGATTGTCAGTCCAAGTCCATCAGTCCATCAGTTCAAGTCCATTGGCCTCTCCCTGCGTCAGCAACGGCCTGCTGCCTCAGGGGTCATTGGCTGGTCCTTTCCGGTGTCGTTGGCTGGTCCTTTCCAGTGGCGTTGGCTGGTCCTTTCCGGTGTCGTTGGCTGGTCCTCTCGGGCGTCTCTTCCATGCGAGGTCTCGTCCCACAGCTCTGGACCGTATCCACCTTCTGTGCTGCCATGGCGCCTCCAGCGTCATCACAGGCAAACAGTCTGTTCTCCTTAGTTCCTCCAGGTCTTTGAAGGGCTCCAATACCCGTCTACATGGATCTTGCCGACTTACGCCAATTGTAGAGGCAGAACAGGACACAGTGCAGGTTTCCTGATCCCATGCAGACCGGGTAAAGGAGGAGTCAGAGTCCTCAGTGGTTTTGCAGGTTTTTTATTGGGGTTCACCAGGCACATGGCAGGCAGGGGTGCTGGGGGGCTGGGAGGCCTGCCAGCCTCCCAGCCCCCAGCAAATCTTCACTCTATCTGAGCTCTCTGGAGTTCGTTCTACTGCTTCTCGGCTTCTCTTTCGGCTTCGGCTTCGGCTTCGGCTTCGGCTTCGGCTTCGGCTTCGGCTTCGGCTTCGGCTTCGGCTTCGGCTTCGGCTTCGGCTTCGGCTTCTACTGCTGCTGCTGGCGTCCCCGTGACGCCACCCTTAAAAAAGCCCAGTCTTAGCCCAGGTGAATCCCATCTACCTATGCCCACACCCTATTCCAGGTGCCCGCCATCAGGCATGCACTCAGGACAAGGATCCATCATCTATCCTGATGGCGGAAGGGCAGAAAAGCCTGACATTCTCTTTACCCTACACTTTTGCTTGGGCCTTACATCCTCAATGCTCTCATTGAGGTCATTTCTAGCTGGAGACCGTCAAATTATAAAGCCTCCACTGTCCTTTCGAGGTCCCTTAAATCATCGCCCTATGGTAGAGCCCTGACTGTTTCCCCTTATTGCCCACTTTCAGCAGGAAGCAGTTACTGATCAGAACAACACCCCTTTCCCTGACTGCAGTTAGGGGCTCCATTTGCAAAAAGGGAAAAAATAAAACATAGGACAAGTTAGGGTAATTAGGCAGTTTTAGGGACAGTGCAGAGGGGACCTCTTAAAAGTTTAAAAAGGCTTCAAAAATAAAGACAACTAAAGAAATGTGTTAACGCTGGCCTTAGTTTCCTTCAGGTAATAACAAAGAGTGGTTTAATTAGGGCAGGAGACTCATTTATACAAGAAAAAAAAAAGGTTAGCATTAAGACTAATGGGCGGCAGCCTATTTTTCTTCAATAGCTAATGTTTAGTGACCAGATAAATAACTCCGTGACTGGCTAAAAGAAATTCCTTGTTTGAACAGAGTAATTCTCATTTATAACTAAAAATAATACCTCTTTTTTTTTATATTATTTATTTGTTTGTTTGTTTGTTTTGTTTTTTTATACATGCACTGGGTACAGTCAGAAGCGCGGGAGGGTGAGAGAATTCACCAGAGCCAGAGCGGGGAGCAGAGCAGGCAGAAGGACCGAAGTACACTGCTGAGGGGAGCAGCGGGCAGCAGGAGAGGTCTGCGCGCCATGTGGGACCCTCCTCTGGTGGCCGGGGAGCAGCCGGGGATTGAACTGGCGTTGCAGAGGCCGTGGGCAGCTTTGCAACCCAGCGCTCAACCGTTGCGCCACCGGGGAGGCCCAAAATAATACCTCTTGCTGACTAAATAGCATCTGATTTTCAGAGGTCATGGTCTAAGAGGACTCAGAAAAAGTTAATGTTTTGTATAAGAATGGCAATTTTTCAACTTTGTCAAACCCTTAGTGTTGCTCATGCTAATGCTCACATTTGGCCCTTGTATACTCAATAGCTTGCTTGCTTTTATCTGCAAACGACTTAATGCAGTGCAAATGCTAGTCTTATGCAGCCAATACCTGCTCATAGAAGAAGACCAACTGTGAGGCTAGGATTAGCCTCCTCTCACAGTTACAAGAAAAAAGGGGGATTGTAAGATATTAAAGAATTAGGCATAGCAAGACAGCAGCCATTTTAAGGAAAACAGATATTTTGAAGGGCACAGCTATGCCCTTGTTTCGTTTCGGGGCAAAAAAACCACAAGGCTGGGGTAAAAACCACAAGACAAGGGTAAATGAAGCCTAGCTGGCACCATGAGAGCTATCCAATCAGGGTGGACCCTGCCCCAGGTGTGAAAAGTCCCTGCATCCTGTCAACAAAGTACAAAACAGCTGGTTGCTCTGGGAGGGGGCCCTCTCTTAACCTGATGAGACTGCTGTGTCAGTACTCCAGGCAGAGTTGGGCCCTAGCTTAAGCTAGCAATAAAGCCTTTTTGCTTTTGCATCTCTGGCTCCGTGTAGTCTTTGGGAACTCTGGACGGAGTTGAGGCGCCAACTCCTAACAATATGTGTTATAGAATATTTAGCGGACTCTTAGCCTCTATCCAGTAGATGCCAGTAGTGGACTTCCCAGGTATACTCCCAAAGTTTCTGTGGGCATTGCCAAATGTCACCTTGGGGAATCACTGCTCTATGAAGTAATAGAGTCCTTAAGGCCAAAATAGCAAGATATTGTGTGTTTATGGAATCTGAAAAGTAAAATAATTACAAGAATTGCACAAAAATAAGAGAAATTTGGAATGTACTGATCTAAAGCCTTTGCATTATAATTTGAAGGTAGGTTTTATGTTTGGATATATAAATCATCAGACAACTACAAATCAAAAAACAAGGCAGAATAAATGTTGAACAAGTAACTATCAAAGCTAATAGAAAATATCTACCCATATTAACAATTCTTTCTATAATGTTCAAATACTGCCTATTAAATGATAGAGATGATTGGATTGAATAAAAATGATGTGACTGAGATATGATCTATAGAAACCCATTTTAAATATAAAGGCATATCTCCATTAAAGGTAAAACAAGGGGAAATACACTACAAAAACAAAATATAAAGGAAACTGGAATAACTGTGTTAATACTAGACAAAGGAATATTATAGGAATATTCCAAATATTAGAAGAAAAGAACATCCCTGTAGGCTTTATAGACACTAAAATATCAGAGAAATGCAAAAATCACCTCTAGAACAATACATTTGACAATGCAGATGAAATGTATTTTGTTTTGGAGAAGGGAAAACTTATGATGGCCATATAAGAAAAAAATAGACAATGAAATATACCTACTAAGAAAATTTAATATTTAATAAAAAACTTCCTAGCAGGCAGTAGAAGCAATGAAGAGGCAGTAGGCAGGCTTTAGTGCCTTGTCCCTATTGGCTGCAGAACTCAGAACAGTAAGAAGTGGACCATCATCAGGCTGGCAATGGAGGGGGTTAGGGTCAACACTGAAGGTCATATCTCCCTATCAAATAGAGAGTTCAGAACATATATAATAAAGAAATTCAAAGAGATAAAAGGAAACTTAGAAAAGCAAATCAAAGTGTTACTAGAGAACTCAGAAAAGCTAATCAAAGAAATACAACAAAATTCAGAAAAGCAATGATCTCAGGAATAATATCAATGAGCATAGAGTAGAAATCGAACATTTAAATAAGAAAATAACAACATTTCAGGATGTTAGAGCTCAATAAATGAAGTCACATCTTTAGAGAAGTACATGGAAGTAGAATAGGCCAAGTGGAAGATTGTATCAGAGACCACAAAGATAACATTGCACAATGGATCCAGGTGAAAGAGGAGGGATAAAATAGTTTTTTTTTTTTTAAAGAAGCATTTCAAGAAATATCTGACTCCATTAGGAAAGGCAACACAAAAATAATGGATATCCCATATGGGGGGAAAGGGAAAAGGGAAATGGACTACAGCTTATTCAAAGAAATAATAGAGAAAAACATCCCAAAATGGGGGAAGGAACTAAATATACAAGTCCATAAAGTTAAATGAACACCTGGTTGCATACATGCAATGAGATCTAAACCAACACAAACTAGGAATTCAAGACAAAGAATGTAAAGGTGGTCAGGGGAACAAAGCAGGAATTTATAAAGATATATCTATCAGGTTTAGAGAAACAGCTTTACTATCAAGAAGAGAATGGAATGTTTTATTCAAAATACTTAAACATAAAAAATGCCAGCTAACAATACTTTATCTGTAAGATTCTCAGACACGAGGAAGAGATTAAGGTCTTTCCAGACTAACAAAAGCTGAAGGAGTCCACCAATATTAGACATCCCTATGAGAAGAGTTGAAAAGATCGCTCCTCTCTAAGTCAAAAAGAAGAAAATTTACAACATTGAATCAAGAAATAAACAGGTAAAACCAGAAAGTAAAATAAGGCAATAGCAAATCATCCTCACATAGCAATAATCACCTTAATTGTAAATAGGATGAACCCACCAATTAAAATGCATGGAGTGGCTGTTGAATTAAAAAATGAAACTCAACTTTCTGCTGTTTCTAGGAGACCAATCTGAACTCCAGAGATAAACATAGGCTCAAAATAAATGGTTGGAAAACAGCCTTCTAAATGGAATTCCACTACCACTGACTCCTAGAGGGCCACAAGAAAGGCACTCACAGCCAGCTCCTGGCTCCTTACCCCTTCGGTAACAATCCCCCATCCCTTTCATCCTGTAAACACTTGGTTGGTTAGAGGTAACCTTCTATTAGGCAAGTGCTGTCCCCTGGGCATCCAAAGTTGAAAAAAGCAGGGTAAAAGGTTTTCAGGTTTTTCTGCCCTCCCACTAGTTAGGATTGCTCTGCCTGATGGGGCCACTTGCAGTTGTTACATTGTTGCAAACTATCTTATTTTCTTCTGTGGGCCATGGGAGGAGTATTGAGATAGTTACAGAGAGAAGCAGAAGCAGGTGGGAAGCAGAGAGGCAGGAGAGAGATGGGGAGAACGCAAGCTAGAAAATAGAGAATCCCAGAGTGAAGACTTGCAAGGGGCTACGAGGCCTACCGGCCTCATGGCCCCCTGGCCCCCCTGCCTGCCATGTACCTGGTTGCTGCAATGCGTGTAAAGCTCAATAAAAGCCTGTTAAAGCCACTGAGGACTCCAAGACTCTCCTTTACCTGTCTGCTGGATCAGAAAACCTGCTTAGTGCCATCCTGCCCCTACACTCCTCCACTCAGGGAACTTAAAATTTAGTGAAAGCAAGGAACAAAAACCAACCACACAAGAATTTATAAGGTAGTGAGTAATATCAGAAGAAATATGGTAAGTTGAGGAGTAATGTCACCAACATGGCAGTGAAGAGGCATTGAGATTAAGCTCTTGTATAGAAACAATCAAAAGGGAGAAGTTGCAGCAAGTTCCTAGCAGGACCCAGATGTTTTGGACAGGGTCAGTGATCCCAAAGAAGCAGGAGGAAGGTGAACGCAAAGGGGGAAGAGAGGAGAGGAAGATATCTACCCGATCCCTTCCCTCCTCCTCCACCCACAAATTGAAGGGGTAAGGAACACTTCCACCAGGGAAAGAAAAGGAGGAGATAGAATTTGAAAGCAACAGTGTAGAGGCAGGAATGACACAGTGCAGGTTTTCTGATCCCATGCAGACCGGGTAAAGGAGGAATTGGAATTCTCAGTGGTTTTGCAGGTTTTTTTATTGGGATTACGGCAGGCAGGGGTGCTGGGGGGCCAGAAGGCTGGCAGGCCTCCCAGCCCCCAGCAAGTCTTCACTGTATCTGGGCTCCCTGGTGTTCTCGGCTTCTCTTGGCTTCTCTTTTGGCTTCTGCTGGCATCCCCGTGACACTGCCCTTAAAAGCCCAGTCTCAGCCCAGGTGAATCCCATCTACCTAGGCCCACACCCTATTCCAGGTGCCCGCCATCAGGCATGCATTCAGGACTGCAAGGATCCATCATCTATCCCGATGGTGGGAGGGCAGAAAAATCTGACATTTTTCCTTACCCTACAAACAGGAAAACACTGAGTCATCAAAAAATTCCAGAAGATGAAACAAAGTTCAGCAGGTTAATTTGTGTGGAGGTAGCAGGGCTCCAGCAGGTCCCAAAACTGTGGTTTGGAACTCACTGAGCTGAGCTGAGCCTGACTGGCCACTGGCTGGCAGGGGTGAGATCTGCAGGAATGAAAAAGTGAGAAACTGGGTGGGGGCATGGCCACCACCATGAATGCACAATTCCCACCATGTTAGAAGCTGGGCAACAGCAGCAGGACCACCGCCACTGCAAGTAAGAGAACTTCCCAATCAAGAAGGAGATGAAAATAGACATATAAGAAGCAAGAAGAACACCAAATTTCCATGATTAAAGGAAAACTATAGCAAGATACATAATGGTAAAGCTCCCAAGAATCTAAGACAAGGAAAAAATAATGAAGCTGATGAAGAGGAAGAAACAGGTAACATAAAAGAAAACCAATAGGGCTGACGTGAGACTTCTCCGAAGAAACATTATGGACAAGAAGAGAATGGAGGGACATATTCAACAAACTCCAAGACAACAAATGACAATCAAGAATACTTTATCCTGCAAAGTTCTCCTTTCTATATGAAGAAAAAATAAGGACCTTCTCAGACAAACAGAAACTCCAGAAATTCATTTTGACTAAACCCCGTCTCCAAAAAATACTACAATTGGACCTCCCTGGTGTCACAAGGGTTAAAGGAACAGTGCTGTCAAGCTATCCCCAGCCACTGCAGCATGAGTTTGATCCCTGGAAGGCCAGGGAGCAACGCACATGGTGCAGCAGAACTGCACCTGTTGTACTTGCCGTTCCCCTCAGCAGTGTATTTCAGCAGATCTGCCCTTTCTGCTCCCCACTCTCTCTGGTGAATCCTCTCATCCCCCGTACCTCTGGTATACACCCCAGTTCTTGTATGCATAAATAAATAAGCCTTTAAAAAATACTACAAGAGACAGAGGCGGCACTCTCCGACCGCAGAGAGGAGGAAAACAACAAACCAAAAGGCCCACAAGAACAAACGACGCAGCAAGCGGGACTGTGAGTGGAAAGGAACTATTGCAGCCACCACACCCCGTGAACGGGAGCTGTGGAGAACCCTGCAGGATCCGCCGCAGCGGGGAGCGAACGGCTCCGGGCGCCATTAGAGAAGAACAAAGACCCCGGGAGACACGCACACAGCCCAGGCTGCCGGTAAGCTTGCGCGGGAAAGCGGCGCACTCGGCGAGCTTGAAAAGCAAGTGCAGACCTGAATCGCGGCTGCCCAGGTCCCCGCGCCTGCGACCTAGGCTTGTGGGGAGACGACCTAGGCTTGCGGGGAGACGTGCGGAGGTCCTCACTGAGGTGAAGGTCCCTCCCTGAGTAAGCAGGAACCAGGCGCCCAGGCACGGGAGCGGGGTGCAAAAGGCGCCATTCCCACGCCACTGAACTGGGCTACAGCCCGCGTCCTGGAACTGAGGGCTTTGAACTGAGACCCGGGGTACGAAAATTCGGGGCGTGGGTTCTCCACGACGGTGGGGCACAAGGCAGACACAGCACCCCAAAGCTGTTGAGGTGTACCCTACCATTCCCGCTCTGTTCCCTGTCCCACGGGGTGGGGGGAGGCGAAAAACAGCCCCCCAAGGACAATAGGAGAGATCGCTGGCGCCACCTAGCGACCAGGAAAAAAAGTCACTAACACCCCATAGAACAGGAAATTTCTTAAGACTGCTTGAAAAGGGCAGAAGGCTTCTGCAGTGGCCAGTCGGGAAGTTATTCCACGCCAGGCCCCTTCTGACCAGCAGTCTGAGCCCACAGAGGGAGCAGGCACCCACATCTGGGGCAGACCGGGTGCGCAGAAGAGTGTGCCTGAAACCGGAGGCGCAGGGACTGCATCCCGCTTCGCCATTTGAGAACAGGGACATTTCTTCAGTAAAAACTGCCTAAAACCAGCAGAAAGCTCCCCCAGAAGACAGAGATGGCTCCTGGAAGAGCCAGAGGGGAGCGGAGAAGTTCACCCAAGATGCCAGTCAGCCCGAGCAACACAGTGTCCCAACGCATATGACAAATTAGAAAACAGACAGTAGGGAGTAGAAGAACCACACGCAACCTAACAACTCCTCAGGAAAGAAGCACACCACAAAAAGAAAACCACTCCCCAGATTGCAACGACAGCAACTTGGAAGAACTTCTGAGCCTTCCAGAAAGAGAATTTAAAATTGCCATGATTAAAAAAGTGATAGATCAGAAGAAGGAAATTGAGTCCCTAAAGAGGGAAAACAATGGTCAGAAGAATGAAATTGAGTCCCTAAAGAGGGAAGGAAAAGAAATGCAGGAGATCAAAGAATTAATGGAGGAACTAAAGAATTCCGGGAAAGCAAGGAAAGCAGAATAGATGAAATGGAAGAACGAATAAGTTCTCTTGAAGACACAGAAATAAAAAGAACCAAAACAGAAAAGGAAAGAGAAGTACGAAGGAAAAAGAATGAAGAAAGACTTCGGGAACTATCTGACTCCATGAGGAAAGGAAATATAAGAGTTATAGGAATTCCAGAAGGAGAGGAGAGAGATGTAGGAACAGAGAAAATATTCAAAGAGATAATTGAAGAGAAATTCCCAAATGCGAAGAAGGAGCTGAAAATTGATATACAAGAAGCAAGAAGAACACCAAACTTCCACGACGAAAGGAAAAACACAGCAAGACACATAATAGTAAAGCTCCCAAGAATCCAGGACAAGGAAAAAATAATGAAGCTGACAAGAGGGAAGAAACAGATAACATTCAAAGGAAAACCAATCAGGCTGACATCAGACTTCTCTGAAGAAACACTACGGGCAAGGAGAGAGTGGAGGGACATAGTCAACAGACTCCAAGAAAACAGATGCCAACCAAGAATACTCTATCCCGCAAAGCTCTCTTTCCTCCATGAAGAAAGAATATGGACCTTCCCAGACAAAGAGAAAACTCCGGAATTTCATTACGAATAAACCCCCACTCCAAAAAATACTACAAGGAGTCCTAAAGCCAGAACCTCAGAGGGACGAATAACAACGAAAGAAGACCAAAAAAAAAAAGTTATTAAAAGAATAAATAAAATCAAAGGAAAGACAAACATAATGGCAAATACAGATGCTAACATATCAATATTAACTCTAAATGTAAATGGACTAAACTCTTCAATAAAAAGACACAGAGTTGCAGCCTGGATTAAGAAACAAAACCCAACCTTTTGCTGTCTCCAGGAAACACATTTAGCTACAAAAGATAAAAATAGGCTCAAAGTCAAAGGATGGAAACAATCCTACAAGCAAATGGGCCAAAAAAGAAAGCAGGAACAGCTATACTTATATCAGATAAAACAGACTTCAAACTCAAAAAATAAAAAGAGACCCCAATGGTCACTACATTATGATTAAGGGGACAATACTTCAAGAAGAAATAACACTCATTAACATATACTCACCAAACGAAAGAGCACCAAAATATATCAGACAACTGTTGTCCTCTCTGAAAACAGACATCAGAGAAAACACATACGTAGTGGGAGACTTCAACACACCACTATCAACAATGGATAGATCAACAAGACAAAAAATAAGTAAAGAAACTAAAGCTCTAAATAAGGAACTAGAGCATTTGGGCTTAACAGACATCTATAGAACACTAAACCCAAAAAAAACGGAGTACACATTTTTCTCAAGCGCACACGGATCATTCTCCAGGATCGATCACATACTGGGGCACAAGACAAACATCAACAGATACACCAAGATTGAAATCATACCAACCATCTTTTCTGACCACGAAGGCATCAAACTAGAAATAAATCATAAAAAGAAGGCAAGGAACTATCCTACCTCATGGAGATTAAAAGCCACACTACTGGAAGACCACTGGACTAATGAGGAGATCAAAGAAGAAATTAAAAATTCTTTGAATTGAATGACAAGGAGGACACCAGCTTCCAGAATGTATGGGATGCAGCAAAAGCAGTAATAAGAGGAAAATATATAGCAATAGAAGCTCACATCAACAAACAAGAAAGAACTCAAAGAAACAACCTAATCTCGAAGCTCAAAGATCTAGAAAAAGAACAACAAAAAAACCCCAAATCCAATAGAAGAAAAGAAATAATAAAAACCAAAGCAGAAATAAATGAAATTGAAACAAAAAAAAAACAATCCAAAAGATCAATGAAACCAAGAGCTGGTTCTTTGAAAAAATAAATAAAATAGACAAACCCCTAGCCAGGCTCACAAAGGAAAAAAGGGAGAAAGCACAAATACACAGGATCATAAATGAAAGAGGAGAAATCACAACGGACACAGCAGAAATCAAAAGAATAATCAGTAACTACTATGAACAGTTATATGGAAACAAGTTCAACAATCTAGAGGAGATGGACAAATTCCTACAACTCTACAATCACCCAAAGCTAGATAAAGAAGAAATAGAACACCTAAACCGACCAATTACAAGCAGCGAAATTGAAATGGTAATCAAAAACCTCCCCAAAAACAAAAGCCCAGGACCTGATGGATTTACAAATGAATTCTACCAAACATTCAGAGACGAATTAGTGCCTATCCTTCACAAACTCTTCCAAAAAATTGAGAAGGAAGGGACAATACCAAACACGTTCTATGAAGCCAATATTACACTAATACCAAAACCGAATAAGGACAACACAAAAAGGAAAACTATAGGCCAATCTCCCTAATGAACACTGATGCAAAAATCCTCAATAAAATTTTAGCTATCAGAATCCAACAATGTATCCATAAGATAATTCACCACGACCAAGTTGGATTCATTCCAGGGGCACAAGGATGGTTTAACATCCGAAAATCAATCAACGTTATCCAACACATCAACAAAAAGAAATATAAAAACCATATTATAATATCAATAGATGCTGAGAAAGCTTTCGACAAAGTGCAACACCCATTCATGATAAAAGCCCTTGAAATTCTTGGGATACAAGGAACATACCTCAACATCATAAAGGCCATCTATGACAAGCCAACAGCCAGTATCATTCTCAATGGTGAAAAGCTGAAAGCAATTCCATTAAGATCTGGAACAAGACAAGGATGTCCACTCTCACCACTGCTTTTCAATATAATACTGGAAGTCCTAGCCAGAGCAATAAGACAAGAGAAAGACATACAAGGAATCCAAATAGGAAAAGAAGAAGTCAAACTATCACTATTTGTAGATGATATGATAATATACATAGAGAACCCCAAAATCTCCACAGAAAAACTAATTCAACTCATCAGTCAGTTCAGTAAAGTGGCAGGATACAAAATCAACACGCAAAAGTCAGTAGCCTTCCTATACAAAAACAATAAATCTGAAGAAGAAGAAATCAAAAAAACCACCCCTTTTATTATTGAAACAAAAAAAATCAAATATTTGGGAATAAATCTAACAAAAGAGGTAAAGGACCTATACAAAGAAAACTATAAAACACTGTTAAAAGAAATAGAAGAAGACAGAAAGAAATGGAAAGACATCCCCTGCTCATGGATTGGAAGAATAAACATTATTAAAATGGCCATCCTACCAAAAGCAATATACAGATTCAATGCTATTCCAATCAAAATCTCAATGGCATTTTTCAAAGAAATAGAACAATTATTGATGAAATTCATATGGAATCACCAAAAACCCCGAATAGCCAAAGCTCTACTGAAAAAAAAAGAAGGAAATGGAGGCATCAAACTCCCAGACTATAAACTATACTACAAAGCCATAATCATCAAAACTGCATGGTATTGGAACAAGAACAGACATACAGACCAATGGAATCGAATAGAAAATCCAGAAATAAACCCACAGATTTATGGTCAACTAATCTTTGACAAAGGAGCAAAGACTATGCATTGGAGCAAAGAAAGTTTGTTCAATAAATGGTGCTGGGAAAACTGGGTCGCTACATGCAAAAGAATGAAGCTTGACCACTACCTCACACCATACACAAAAATCAACTCAAAATGGATTAAAGAACTAGACATAAGACCTGAAACCATAAAATACATAGAAGGAAATATAGGCGAAACACTACGGGATTTGCACATCAAAGACATCTTTACAGACACATCACCCAAAGCAGTGATAGTGAAGACAAAGATAAACAGCTGGGACTACATCAATTAAAGAGCTTCTGCACAGCAAAAGAGACAATAACAAAAACAAAGAGAAACCCCACCAACTGGGAGAACATTTTTGCACCCAACACTAATGATAAAGGACTGATCACAAAAATCTGCAAAGAGCTGATGAGACTCAGCAACAACAAAGAAAATAATCCAGTCAAAAAATGGGCAGAAGAGCTAAAAAGAAACTTCTCTGAAGAGGAAATGCAAATGGCCAACAGGCATATGAAAAAATGTTCAACATCACTTGTCATCAGGGAAATGCAAATCAAAACTACCATGAGATACCATCTCACACCAGTGAGAATGGCACATATTAAAAAACTAGCAACAACAAATGTTGGCGAGGGTGTGGAGAAAAAGGAACTCTTCTGCACTGTTGGTGGGAGTGCAAACTGGTCCAACCACTATGGAGAGCTGTGTGGAGATTTCTGGACCTACTAAACATAGAGCTTCCATATGATCCAGCAATTCCACTCCTAGGTATTTACCCAAAGGACACAGAAACATCAATTCCAAAGAGCACCTGCACCCCTATGTTTATAGCAGCACTGTTTACAATAGCTAAGCTTTGGAAACAACCCAAATGCCCAAAAGTAGATGACTGGATCAAGAAGATATGGTACATATATACCATGGAATATTACTCAGCATTCAAAAAAGATAAACACATGCAATTTGCAGCAACATGGATGGCGCTGGAAGGGATCATGCTCAGCGAAATAAGCCAAAAAGAAAAAGAAAAATACCGGATGGTCTCACTCATAGCAGGAATCTAGAAAACTTAAATAAGGGACCAGGAAAATGAATATAAGAAAGTGAAAATCAAAATCAACAAAAAACTATGAACCAGAGACACTTTTTGGGGGGTGGGGGGCGGGAGGGGAAGGATTGGGGTCAGAATGGGGCATTTGCAATTGTATGGGGGAATATAAAAATAAAATTTAATATTTAAAAAAAAAAAAAGAAAACTATACAATTTGGCCCACTTGACAATGGGAGACAATTTATTGTACATGCCTGACAAACATCCCAGCACAACAATTATAGTAAGTCCTCCTTTTGCTTTTTTAGAAGTTTCTTAGGAAAGTTTTAAATGAAGTTAACTGTGTTAAGGAGTTTCTAGGTAGAAAAAGTTCTGATAGCTAAGTAGCAGCTGGTCTCCAGCTGAAGCCATATGAATAGAAGAGTCTTTTGATGCTTAGACTTTAGCTGATAGGGATGTACTGGCGGCTATCCACTGTCTTAGGTAATTGTCTAGCTAAAAAAATAAGTTTTAGTGTAAGGTTTGGTTTTTTATCTATTAACCTTGAAGGCTACCATCTAGCTGAGACCCGTAGGAGCCAATAGTCCATGGGAATAGAATACACTAACTTTTCCTGCTTTGTACATGATGATGTATTTTTCTGATTACCCAAATTGTATAGTTTTCTAAACAGATAATTTTCCATGCCATTTATTTGCAGTATACTGATGCATATAATTTATTGCCTAATGTACTTTTTGGAAATTTTTCTCTTTTTATGACCGAGAACAAAAGTGAAGAGATGTTAGATCTTCAGCCCCATGGTGTGAGGCACAAGGAATCTTCGGCCCCACGGTGTGAGGCCCTTTAGCTTCACTGCTTGCCAGTGTCTTATCTGGCTAG
Source organism: Talpa occidentalis (assembly GCF_014898055.3). NCBI lineage: Eukaryota > Metazoa > Chordata > Mammalia > Eulipotyphla > Talpidae > Talpa > Talpa occidentalis. The sequence continues at coordinate 54,983,609 of NW_023602073.1, read as the reverse complement.
GACAACAAGGCCCCCTGCAACAGTAAACAATCCAGTCATGAAATGGGCAGAAGAACTTCAAAGACTCTTGTTCAAAGAGGAAATGCAAATGGACAACAGGCATATGAAAAAATATTCAACATCTCTCATAATCAGGAGACTGCGAATCAAAACCACAATGAGATATTACCTTACACGTGTAAGAATGGCACATATCAAAAAAACTAGCAACAAGTGTTGACAAGGATGTGGTGAAAAGGAACTCTCCTACATTGCTGGTGGGAGTGCAAACTGGTCCAACCACTATGGAAAGCTATGTGGAGATTCCTCATTCTACTAAAAATGGAGCTGCCATATAACCCAGCAATTATGCTACTAGGGATCTACATATGACACAAAAACATTAATTCAAAGGACTATCTGCACCCCTATGTTTATGGCAGCATTTTTTATAATAGGTAAGATGTGGAAACAACACAAGTACCCCAAAATAGATGACTGGATCAAGAAGATGTGGTATATATACACAATGGAACATTACTCAGCAATCAAAAAGATAAATCCATGCCATTAGCAGCAAAATGGATGGAGCTGGAAGGGATCATGCTCAGTGAAATAAATCAGATGGAAAAAGAAAAATATCATTTATAGGAGGAATATAGAGGAACCAAATGAGGGACCAAGGGGAAAAGCAATAAAAAACACAATAACAACAACAACAAAAAACATTAAAGAGACAACTATAAATCAGAGACATTCTTCAGGGGAGGAGGGGGGATAAGGACCAAAGCAAAGGTGGAAGAACACAAGGGACTATGGTGATGATGCATGTGTCAATTGGTGGTGGAAATTCTATGGGGACTATACCTGAAAAAGAAAGCAAACATTGTAAAAAAAATAAAAGGAACAATGATGTAAAATACACAAACACACACACACACACACACACACACTGAGGGCTTTTGTTAACTTGTGGGTAAATAAGCAGAGGAAGCAAACTTTATTTCAAAGTGTAAAGGGAAAAATTTATTTAGAGGAAGGAATAAAAGAATAAAAGCTGAGACTCCTGAGCCTGTGCTGCTAGGGAGGGCAAAGATGCCATAATGGAGTCACACCTTGGGGAATATATCTTTTTCCCTAATTAGTCTTCAATGTCCTCAACCTCTTTGTGATTGGCTCTCTCCATGCTTGCACTCCCCGAGCTCCCAGCTCTTATTTCAGTGTTTTTTTCTTTCATTACCCTGAATTAAGGGGTCTTGTTACTGTTTTGAAATTTACTGTTTTTTTGTTTGTCTTCCTGGATTTTACTGCCCGTATCTCCCAAGAATGTTTTGGGTAGTCCTTTGGAATTTACTGGCCTTATTGCTGCTTTCTTCTGAAGATCCCTGTCTATTGATAGCTGACACTGATGAGTTCCCTACATATGCTGACGCTGACCCTAACTTGCCCCAAGGACCAGTTATCATCAATTAAATCTTGTTCTAGGTAAAGAGAAAGAGAAATTCACATACGAACGAAATTCTTGAAAAATAAGTATAGTAAAAAATACAAGCTATTGTATTTGACAAAAAAACATGGATGGTACAACTCCAAAATTAAAAGAAGCACATGGATTAAAAACAACTTAACTATTAAAATAATAATGTAACCTTGATGTATATTTCAAATCAGCAAACATACTTCTGTAAACTAAGCTTAAATTTGGCCCTCTGTTGGCTTTGTCTATAAATCATGAAAAAGCTAACAAGGCTCCTCTAGAGGGGCCCTCTCAACTGGCCACTCACAGGGCAGGGGCAACTGCTGGGGGAGGGGTGCCACCCTGCTGGACACTGCTGCTGCTCCTGTTACCTGTCTATCGCCTGTCGCTGAAATAAAGACTTATTCCTGGCCCCACATGCAGGCTTTGTTACCTGTTTTCTTGTCTGCTGCCATGGAGAATGGGGCAAACTTGTAGTTGAGGTGCCACATATGGCTAAGCAAACAAGCAGGAGGCCCACCAGTACCCCCTACAGCTCTTGGTTCTCTGAAGGCCCTGGGCAACCCTCTGATGAGCTGCACCAACCTGGGCTGTGCCACAGCAGCCTGGTACAGCCAGATATGGGTTTTAGGGGGAAAAAAAAACAGAAATAAAAGGAGAAATAAAAAAAAGACCACAGCAGTATCGAAGATGCTCAGGTCGGGTTAAAGCTGGCAGTTGCCATTCAGATACAGCAGAGCTTACCTGGCTCTCGCATGAGACAGTTCAAGGCAAGTCAGATGCACTACCTGGGTTTCAATTTTGAATCCCGAGCTGGCTTTGAAAATGGACAAGTTTCAAGCACCCACTGGCACTAATTATGTTTAAACTTCCACTGGCACCAGTTTAGTATTGGAAACAGATAGTTTGGAAATAGCCTAGGTTGAAAGGTAGGTATGGGAAGAAGGATATAAACCAAAGCCCCAGCGAGGCCTGAATCAGTTCAATAGAGAGGCTTGATTCGGCTTCAGGAGGGACCGTCACAGAAGACTTTGCTACTGCTTTCATTGGGAGTGCCGCAGGCTTATGCCCAGCTTATTTAAAGAGCTGTCCGGTCTGATGTCTGGCACCACGCAGCCTGGTTTTGGATTGTTTCCACACTGCTGGGGTGTGGCCTGTGACTACCTCCAGCTGCCACAGATTAGTTGGGTTCTAGTCCACTACTTACTGGGGTGCCACCATCTCCAGGCTCTCATTGGATGGAAAATACCGTCTTGCACAAACAGCTTTTGGTTTGGATACTGGACACTGTGGCCACTATCTGGGTAGGACTGTCAGCCAGCTGTGGCCTTAGGAATGTTTACTTTTTCTCAATCATCCCTTTGTAAGTAATTCCTTTTGTTGTTGCACCCTGAGATTAAACTGTGTTTTATGATTGTGAATGCATGGATGAGAACCCACCACCATAATAGCTCCCCTTTTGCATTACCATCCTCATAGTGACTGATTCTTTCTTTGGGTCTACTTGATCTATTCTACTTCCATAGCTTTCTCCAGAATTTTTAATCTCTACTGATATTATTACACCCTGCATCTACTATTTCTTATTTAAAGTTGTGATTTCTGGCTTCTGTTCATTAACCTTATTTCTCAGGACTTTGCAATTGTTTATCTGAGCTTCATTGTATATCTTTGCTCAGATTTTCTGTGTTTTCTTACATTTTTTTGAATGACTTTATCATGACAAATTTGGATTCTGTATCTAATAGGAAGAAAATCTCTTCCATGTCAAATTTCGATTATATTTCTAATTATTTCACTTAGCCTACTCTAGGTTCATTCATGTTGCAAGGAGAAGGAATTCACTTTTAGTTTTTATAGCCAAAGAGTATTCCATTGTGTGTATATGCCACAAGTTCTCATCCAGTCACCTGTCCGTGGGCATTTAGCTTTTTCCAGCTCTTGGCTACTGTAAATAATGATGCAATGACCCTGGGGTTATACCACATTCTTAATTTTTCCAACATGAAGGCAGGATAACTTATTCTGTCCTTGAAAGTAGTCCAACATGGCATTCTTTTAAAGAAACAAAAGTTAAGTTCTTCAATACATAATTCAGGGTCCTCCCTGGTGGCGCAAGAGTTAAGATGCAGCCTATGAGGCTGTCCGCAGCCACTGCAGCACGAGTTTGATTCCCGGCCAGCCAGGGAGCAGCCCACATGGCACAGCAGATCTCTCCTTACTGGTCTGCTGCTCCCCTCAGCAGTATACTTCGGTCAATCTGCCTGTTCTGTTCCCTACTCTGTCTCTGGTGAATCCTCTCACCTCCCCAAACCTCTGGCCTGTACCCCAGCTCTTGGATGCATAAATAAATAAATCTTTAAAAAACTACATAATTCAATACATAATTAAAAACAGTTCAAATCATTTTAATTTGCAGTCTCTTGCGAAACATCAAATTTTTATTATAGTTCTTTTTTTTAAAGATTTATTGATTTATTGATTGATTGATTGATTGATTGATTTATACAAGCACTGGGTACAGTCAGAAGCATGGGAGGGTGAGAGAATTCACCAGAGCCAGAGCGGGGAGCAGAGCAGGCAGAAGGACCAAAGTACACTGCTGAGGGGAGCAGTGGGCGGCAGGAGAGGTCTGCGCGCCATGCTGGACCCTCCCTCACTGGCCGGGGAGCAGCTGGGGATCGAACTGGCACTGAAGAGGCTGAGGGCAGCTTCACAACCCAGCGCTCAACCGCTGTGCCACTGGGGAGGCCCTGATTATATTTCTAATTCGAGAAAAATGTTTTAAAATATCTTCTCCTAAATTTTCACACTAAAATTTCTTCACCAGCAGTTTCCTCACCACCAAATTGTTTTCCCTTCCATTCCAAGTTGTAAGTGCCCCGATGATCAAGCAAATCTATAAAGACTCTCAAAAGACATATGTTTGGTGGTGGGTGTGGTGTGGTAATATATCTGAAGATGTGTGAGTCTATGTCTTTAAATTATATACAGAGTTGTAAACTAATGTTACCTCAATAAAAATGATAAAAATAATTAAAAAATCAGTTCAAAATTTATTATGAACAGTAGCAAAAAGAGACTTATCTTCTCACCCCCTTCTGACTCCTTCACACTGCATTGACTTGCAATGTGCTTCAACTACTCTTCTTCACCCCTCAAACCAAGGCTGACTCCAGAGCAGTGGAGTGTGCCCGTCTGTGCAACGAAGAAGTAACTGTACTATGAATGTTTCTTAGAAATATGTTTCTGTCTCCCATTCCAAATTTCTCTCAAAGCGTTATCAGATCCCAAGAAATATAGTAAACAACATCCTCAATCTCATTAATCTTAACATAAATTTTTTTCTGCACAATTTTTTTCCTCAGTTGTCCTTTTTTAGACATGTTATTAACTGTTTTGCTTTATAATCATTTTCAACACCTATTAGAGCAACTTTGATTATTCTTAACTTTTTTTGTACATTTATTATTCTTGAAAAACTTAGTAAAATCTAACTGGCTACCCTATTGATATTTAGATTTAAGCAACGCCAAATCTATGTATAGTGTTTGGGAAATTAGCATTATTTTCCCAGTTCTTTATTAAACTTCTTTCTGTCTTTATCGTAGATTGCATACATGACTGTAGAGTTTACTGATTTGTTATTTTATATATTTATTGCTCTTACAAAGAAACAGACTTTGTGTGTTATTCTGCCAGAACAAATGATGCTGCCTCACATCAGCTCGTTGGATGAAGAAGAAATTATTTGGTACCAAATATGGTATGGTGCTAAAAAAATATTCATTGACGTTATATTTAAATTAAACCTGCAAGAGCCAGGCTTGTGGTTAAAAGACTCCTCTGTAGTCACTTAGTCATTGCTTCCCTTGTTCTGAGTGTCTGGGCTGCTACTTTCATGTACTCACTTTCTTCTAAATTTCTTATGTAAACTTTGATTCACAAAGTATTTTAAGTGGATCTATACTGTAATAATAATATCCCACCAGTGTGAAGAATATAGGCAAATATCATTTTGAAGAAGTAATATCAGTAGAAATACTTTAAACATATACAAATTCTGTCATTCAGAATATCTTTCTATAATTAACAAGCTATATATTTTGCAGGCTATAATTAGAAGGCTATGTATTTTGTTTATTTTCAATTAACTATATATTTTAGAGAACACTTGCATATCAGTATATTAATACTTGTTTCATTTTGAAAATAGCCACTTAGTCTGATAGTGAGAGCCTTTTGAGTTGTTTTCTATCTTTGGTCTTTTAAACATTGGTGCAACAAAATATTTATAACTGTATGTACATACATTACTTTACACATTCAGGTATATGAAAGATAAATTACTAAAAGTGGAGTTGCTAGGTCAAAGACTGCACATTTGCAATTTTGATTGATCGTACGAAATTTCCCTCCACAAAAGTTTTACCAATTCATAGCTCATCAGCAATGTATAAGTGTACCTCTTGAGATTTGTGCGTTTTATAGGTGAAAAATGATATGCCCCCACATCTTTCTTACTACATTAGTTAGGGTAAGTCAAAGTGCTGTAAGAAATTATAGCTCACAAATATATTTGATACCTCAAATATATAGCAGTTTATATCTCATGAATGGAACTGGCAGTTGATGTTGAAGATTAGTAACTGTTCTCCAGAGGTTGACTCAGGGACCAGGCTCCCACACACAACCCTAGCTTCCCATGGTAATTAATATTAATTTTTCTTACAAGACATAAGCTCCCTTGTTTGTCTGTTGGTCCATTGGAATGAGAAGACAATTACAGTCAAATTTCATTGAAATCTTTGTGCCATCTTGCAGAAGCATTTCTTTTCCATGAACCAGGATATCTAAACTGGTACAGTCTAAAGTCATAGGGACAGCTAGCATAAATGTGACAAGTGGCTTTCATACTGAGAGGAATCTCTCCATTTTGGTTCACATAATTGGTTTAAGACTTCCAGCACATCTTGAGGGCAGTGTTCTCCAGCCAAACCCATTCATTCTATTGAACTGGTTTTGTCTTGGTAATGGAGCATATTTCATTAGAAATTGTCTATCTCCACCATTGTTAAAATGGTTCTGTTGTTTGAGGCAATATTATGCATGATATTATGCTAATGAATGCACAAGTCCTTTAATGGTGATTGTTCTGGAAGCACTGTGAACAAAAATGGCAAACCCAGGTTCAAATATTTACCAAGTCACTTTCCCTCCAAGGTGGAAGGATTTGATATAGTCAACCTGCCAATTGGGCTCTATTGGTCTTCCCAATGAATGGAGCTATGTTAATGGCTCTGTGTCATTCTTATTCTCAGCTATGGGGACTCAGCTCTGTCATTAATTGTGTCATTCTTGTTGAATGCAAATTTGTTGTTGAACTCTTTCCCTACTATTATGTTGTGCTATTCATGAGCTTATTGCACTATGCTGCTATAGACAAGCAGAGAAACAAGAGGATATTCATAGGATTGTTGCCAAACAAAGGGTTCACTACCCAACATGAACAGGAGCTAATCCACCCAATTCTGAGAAAAGAAAAAAAGCTTTGTTGCTAATCAATGGCAAAGATGTAGAGAAAATTCAAATCTACCACCTCATCCCAAAAAGGGAAAGGGTTTACATTGTTTTGGGGAAGTATGTTTGAGAACAAAGGAGCTAAATTCTATTGGCTAAAAAGTGTAGAAGCAAAGAAGCAAAGAAATGTATACATGACTGAAGTTCATTGGCTAGTTGTGGGGCAGTTCATACATGGAAAAATATAACTAGGCTTTTTTAATTTTATAGCTTTTTTTGTATTGGTCTACAATGCTCTTATATGACATAGGAGCATCATATACATTCTTACACTTTGAAGAAGCTTTTCTTTGGATAACTGGAGCTGTGAATTTCTGTTGGTGAACCCTTTACCTCTGGAGAGCTCCCTGCCTCTGCGTTTGCAGTCACAGCTGGTCTTGGAGCTCAGTTTAAATTTAGCTGCTCAGGCAGAGTCAACTGTGTTTAGGGAAATAAACCTCAAAGAAAAAGTAAAATGAGTCTTTTTCTTTTGTGCTGTAAGGACTGAGAGAAATTTAACCATTTTTCAGTTCCAGGGTATGTTGTGCTAGCCCCTTCTAAGAGCCACCTCTGATGTAGATCCTTCTAGTATGATAATTGTGAAATACAAAGGTCTACACATTTTGTATCTATTCACAGGAGCCCACATATTTTCCTCTCACATTCTTCTTGCTCCAGAACTAATAGGTTTATTCCTTTTAGGATCTTGATCAACCAGATGAACTGTATGAATGAATTCTATACTGCAGGCAATTCTTCTTGTATTCAATACAGATAGTAATCAAGTTATTGAGTCATCACCAAGTGAGGCAGTAAAATAGCAGCAGTCCCTTTCCATATAATGCCCATGTAATCCAGTCCTTTTGGGAACTAAGCCATATTCTTTCTTCCTCCAAAGATTATATAAAAGTCTCATGAAGTTATAGATGGATGATCAGGGAGAGGTGATTTGGGGTAGAAATAGGTAAGATGTGCTATTATAGACTTACTATTTATGTAATTTACTAATGTATTTTGGATTTGTTTATATTTGGTTCCAAGTATACCACTTAATTGCACAATGGTTTGTGGTTAGGCATGCCCAATCCTAGACTTTATGAATTCTCTAACATCCATTTTCAAGTAACAAATTCACTTAATTTGCTAAGTGCATGTCAAGAAGTAGATTCAGTTGATCTTATCCTTAGAACAGAGAAATTAAAGCAAAGTTACTATTAGAGAAATTTTCCTATGATCATATTTTGGAATATGTGGTATTTGTGATAGTTCTCAGAAGAGTTTGAATTGTGACTTTCAACTTTAGACCATGAGAGTAATTGGTAACAGACATAGTCTATTAATGTAAATAATTAGAAAACAGGAAAATTATATGGGAGAATATAAGGGCACTGTTGGACCTGGGGTCTTATAGGACTATGGTTTCTGAGAGAAGGACATAGGAAGAGGAACACTTTCATGGGTTTGGATTTCAGTCTGAAGAATCTCTTTAAAACATGGTGCCCAGAAGTTGGTTACAAGCAGAGAATGGTGAACTTGCTGAGTTAAGATAATGTGATTTGAATTTAGGGTGGCTAAGGAGGATGGAGTTTGAAGAGTTTCAGAGAAGAGGGATGACTGAAGAAAGCTCCAGAATTCTACATAGAGTCCCTTCAAGACTATTTGCTTAATATGAAGTTGAAATGTATAGAGTGAAATTATAAGGCCTAGGGAACAGTTATCCAGAAGCTGTATTTGAAGAGTTCCTAGTAGACACACACTAAGAGAATTGCATTTTAATTAGCCAGAATGTGGCATGCCTTGAATACCTGGAATTCAGTGGTGACCAGGAAGATCATACCTTAGTAATAGATCTTTCAGTCCAATTTATTTAAAAATAAATTTTGAAAAGAAATACAAAGGGAGTAGGGCCTCCCCGGTGGCGCAGTGGTTGAGCGCTGGGTTGCGAAGCTGCCCACTGCCTCTGCAGTGCCGGTTCGATCCCCGGCTGCTCCCCGGCCACCGGAGGAGGGTCCCACATGGCGCGCAGACCTCTCCTGCCGCCCGCTGCTCCCCTCAGCAGTGTACTTCGGTCCTTCTGCCTGCTCTGCCCCCGCTCTGGCTCTGGTGAATTCTCTCACCCTCCCGCGCTTCTGACTGTACCCAGTGCTTGTATAAATAAATAAAAATAAATCTTTAAAAAAAAAAAAAGAAATACAAAGGGAGTAATCATATCTTCAAGTAACTTAACTGTTTGTTATATAAACAACTATTTAAAGAAATACAACAAAATCAGGCACTTAGCACAATAAAATCAATGAGTCACATCTAATGAAAATTATCAGACACAGCAAGGAAGAACAACAATGAGGAGAAACAATAATGAGGAGAACTATAATGAGGAGAAAAAGAAGTGGGTGGAAAAGAAAGAAATGAGAAAGGAGATGGAATTAGTAGATAAAGAAATTAAAACATCTTTGATAAATATGCTCATGAACTAACAGAAAAAAGCATGGGGGTGTAGAGCAATGGAAAGTATAAAAACAAAAGAGAGAGAGAGACCTCTAGAAATGCCAAGACAATATCTGAAATAAAAAAAAAATTAGATGAATCCATCTCCCCTAAGTGACTAAAGCCTTAATCTACAAAGTGAACAACAAAAAAATCATAACCTGAGGATACTTGTGGAAACAAATTACATCTGGGGAGAGACAAGGAAAGAAGTATCACCTATGGGGAAGGGAAAAAGAGCTTGTGAAGGTTGCTATGACATGACCCAAGTCCACAGGGTCTGTCTAAGATTAAAGCATAATTATAGCCTGAGAAAAGGACCTGATCCTACATCTCACCACTATATCACAGGTATTGAGGAAAAATAATGAATCAAAGTGGGATATCTCCAGGAGAGATACAAGAGACAGATTCTCTCTGGAAAGTGACAGAAAGCTATGTGATGACGAAAATACAAGTTATTGAGAAATTTGAAGACACTGATGCACTGAGAGTGAATTTTACTATGTATTGCCTTTACCATTGATAACATGTTTCTGTTATAATGACCAACTTTTTCTTTCCACTTAAAGAAGTTTTATATTTGCTGTAAGATGAGGCTAACTGGGGATGAACTCCTTTAATTTTCACTTGTCTGGAAATTTCTCTCTCCTTCAATTCTTTTTTTTTTTTTTTTAAAGATTTTTATTTATTTATTTATACAAGCACTGGGTACAGTCAGAAGCGCGGGAGGGTGAGAGAATTCACCAGAGCCAGCTAGAGAGCAGAACAGGCAGACTGACGAAGTACACTGCCGAGGGGAGCAGTGGACGGCAGGAGAGGTCTGCGCGCCATGTGGGACCCTCGCCCAGCAGCCGGGATTGAACCGGCGCTGCAGAGGCTGTGGGCAGCTTCGCAACCCAGCGCTCAACCACTGCACCACCAGGGCAGGCCCTCTCCTTCAATTCTTAAAGACAAGTTTGTTGGATAGAGAATTATTTGTTGGAAATTATTTCCCCCTTCAGAACTTTAAATATATCATGCCAGTTCATTTTGGCCTTGAAAGATTCTGCTGATAACCTGTTCATAGTAATGGGGTTCCCTTGTTCATGAGTTGTTTTTCTCTTGTTGCTTTATTTAAAATGTCTCCTGTCTTTTGGTGTTTTGATTATAATGTATCTTATTGTGAGTATTTTTTGGCTCATCCTATGGAACTCTCTGAGCATCAGCAATCTGGATGTCTGTCTCCTCCCCTGGATTTGGTAAGTTTTCAGTCATTATTTTTTCAAATAAGCTTTTTGTTCCTTTCTCTGTCCCTCTACTTGATGTTGTATCACAAGTCCCTCATTTTCACATTTTAAAAATTATTTCTTCTTTTTTGCTACTCTGACTCAGTGAATTCAATTACCCTGACTTTGATTTCTTTGATTCTTTCTCTACTTCATTTAGTTGGCTGTTGAAGTCCTTTGTTCTATTTGTCACTGCAGTTATTGTGTTCTTCAATCTGTAACTTCTGTTTTTGTGTTTCTTCTATTTTCTCTCTGTTGAAATTTTCACTTTGGTTACCCATTCTCCCAAGTTCTGTGAGCATTTTTATGACCATTATTTTGAGCTTTTAGCAGGCAAACCATTAACACTGCTTCATAGATCTTTCTCTGAGTTATCTTGTTCTTTCATTTGGAACATATCTTCTGTTTCTTCAATTTCCTTTGCTTTCTGTGTTGTGCCTTTTTGCTTGTCCAATCAGAATATTTGTGTGGCTTTCAGCAGTTGAAAGTGTGTCAAGAACTGTCAATCTCACAAAGGGAAGGATTTCAGTCGGAGCCTATATTTATGCTGATTGGAATTCAGAATTTCAGGCAGCAGATTTTTAAAATATACAAATATACCTCTTTCAGAGGAAGAGAGGTAAATGAGTGTTTCTGTCTTCTTTCTCTGTGTTGAGTCATGGAGTGACAGCCAATTAAGAACTGTTTGTTTCTTTACTACTATCCCCTGAACTTGTGGCCATCCTTGGGTGGTAGCTGAAAAATTTGGGACATCAGATGAGAATACCATGTCTTCTCCCTGGGAAGCTGGATCAAGGCAGAAATGGGAATGCAAAGATTATACCCACCAACCTCCATTCTTCTGTAGGCCCCCAGATGTGTGCTGGCCTTTGGTCTGGTCTCCACTATAAGTCACTAGGCTTCTTTTACAGTCTGTCTTCTGTGCAGTGCCTTGTTGCTGGTAGCTGGTCAGATTATTATAGTCCCATGGGACCCACAAAAGCAAACTCTACTTGTCACCAAAGCCAGGTGATCAAGTAACATCCCCTGGGAAACAGCCATGAAAATTGGGGCACAGACATTAAAAACTGGGGTACCAAGCATATGTATACATTCCTTGCTGGGAGATACTAGTAGCTTGGGGGTGTGGTAGAAGGAGACCATAAAGATAGCACCTGCCCCTCTGGGAGGATTAGATTGACCCTATGTGTGTGCTTAATTAAGTCTGTCACTCAGGTTGCAGATAAAGATAAGCTACTAGGTTTCTTTAACAAAGGAATTAGATGTTTTTCTTTTCTCTCTGCTGTTTCCTGGAGTTGGTAGCTGATTAAGAATTCTCTCACTATTTGTTACAATCCAGTGAAATTTGTGAGCTTAAGCCTTGCGGCTACCAGAGCCAGATGAACTAGAAGTGTTGGGTTGATGGTGTGATTGGGTGGCCTTTTATCATTCATCTGATGTGTAGAATTTGCTTGGGCTAGTTTTATGTTTGTTTTCAGATGAAATTTCCTATTCAGTTGTATATTTGTTGGTCCATGGGGGGAGATGACTTCAGGATCTTCATACACTGCCAGTATGATCTGGAATTCCTGGTTTAGGTATATTTATTACTATACTTTCGTATTGAATTTGGGAAGGTATGTTCAAATTAAATTGCATTGCTTTATAGTGCTGAAATAGGAGACAGTCTCCCAAAACAACAGGAAAACAAAAATGAAAAAACCAAACAGGCAGAATATAATGTGATTTAATAGTTAACATAAATTCAATAGTTAAGTCAATATTCAATGTTTCCATTAATAAAATTTTTAATGTTCAATATACTATTGAGTACAGTTACAACAAATATGAACATCTGCAATTAACATACATGCGCTTTGTTTATTTGAAGTACTTGTTGATTCCTAGAGGAGAGAACCATGTATTTTCACCTTTGAAATCCAGGATCTTAAATCTGTAGGTGTATGAAAAATATTGTTAAGTGACAGTACCTCTCCAATTGGGATCTGTTGAGTTTTTGGGAAGGGGGACAAAACTACTAGAAACAAAACCACACACATGTGTGATAACTCACAGGTGAGGGTCCCCTAATCAGAAGGGTGAGGAACACAGAACACTCAGGCATGTGACCAAAATGGAGTTTTTAGACATTTGACAGAAGCTACAATGAGGAACGGCCAGTTCCTCTTCCTCTAAATCAAATCAAGATAGGTGAAATATAATCCTGGATTTTTTGCCAAAACAGTCTGTATAGTTTATGACTATACTGTCTCTTCTTCTCCCATCAATTTATGTTGACTGTGATTTGTACTCAAATTCCCACATTTGTGAGCCTACTCAGGTTCTGAGACCCAAGTTATACTTAAAATGACAGTTCTGTGTAGGGACAGCCAAAGCACTTCAGAGATAGAAAACACAATGGATTCAAGATCAAATGCATCTAATGTGCTCTTCCTGCTCTATGTCTCCATACTGATGAGATAAAAGTCAGTGATATTGTTATGGGGCAACCCCGATATAAAATGGGTTGTCTGGCTGTGGGTCCTCACCCGCGTGCTTACAAGGGACTTATTAATACTCCACTACAGGCACACACAAAAGGTTAATAAAAGGTTTATTTACAAGGGAAAGGGAATTAAGGAAATGTACAACTCAGGGAGAAAATAGGGAAATAAAGTCTTTAATGCGTCCTACCCGATCCACCGACCTGGAAACCCAAAGGTACTCTCAGAGCTGGCCGAATGCTGCAAGCTGGCGGAGAGCCAAAATGGGGGGAATCCTCTCCAAAGCCTACATGTCTGGCTTTATACCAAACCTGGCTGCTTAACCCCACCCTCAGGTCCCAGTAACCTTCCCTTTGGTGGTTATGGGATTTGGAGTCCCCAGTGTCTTTTGGCTTTGGTCTGGAGTGGGGGGTGGAGTCCACAAAGCCTGTATGGAATCAACACGCAAAAGTCAGTAGCCTTCCTATACACAAACAATAAATCTGAAGAAGAAGAAATCAAAAAAACCATCCCTTTTATTATTGAAACAAAAAAATCAAATATTTGGGAATAAATCTAACAAAAGAGGTAAAGGACCTACACAAAGAAAACTATAAAACACTGTTAAAAGAAACAGAAGAAGACACAAAGAAATGGAAAGACATCCCCTGCTCATGGATTGGAAGAATAAACATTATTAAAATGGCCATCCTTCAAAAGCAATATACCGATTCAATGCTATTTCAATCAAAATTTCAATGTCATTCTTCAAAGAAATAGAACAATTATTGATGGAATGCATATGGAATCACCAAAAACCCCGAATAGCCAAAGCTCTCCTGAAAAAAAAAGAAGGGAATGGAGGCATCACACTCCCAGACTTCAAACTATGCTACAAAGCCATAATCATCAAAACTGCATGGTATTGGAACAAGAACAGACTACAGACCAATGGAATCGAATAGACAATCCAGAAATAAACCCACACATTTATGGTCAACTAATCTTTGACAAAGGAGCAACGAATATGCATTGGAGCAAAGAAAGTTTGTTCAGTAAATGGTGCTGGGAAAACTGGGTCACTACATGCAAAAGAATGAAGCTTGACCACTACCTCACACCATGCACAAAAACCAACTCAAAACGGATTAAAGAACTAGACATAAGACCTGAAACCATAAAATACATAGAAGAAAATATAGGAGAAACAGTACACGATATGCACCTCAAAGACATCTTTACAGACACATCACCCAAAGCAGTGATAATGAAGACAAAGATAAACAGCTGGGACTACATCAAATTAAAGAGCTTCTGCACAGCAAAAGAGACAATAACCAAAACAAAGAGAGACCCCACCAACTGGGAGAAAATTTTTGCACACAACACTGACGATGAAGGACTGGTCAATGTGGTTTTGATTTGCATTTCCCTGATGATAAGGGATGTTGAACCTTTTTTCTTATTCCTGTTGGCCATTTGCATTTCCTTTTTGGAGAAATGTCTTTTAAGTTCTTCTGCCATATCTTGACGGGATTGTTTATTTTGCTTTTGTTGAGTTGTGTGAGTTCTTTATATATCTTTGTGATCAGTCCCTTATCAGTTGTATGGAGTGCAAAAATTTTTTCCCAGTCAGTGGCGTGTCTCTCTGTTTCGGTTAATGTCTCTTTTGCTGTGCAGAAGCTTTTCAGTTTGATGTAATCCCAAGTGTTTATCTTTCCCTTGACTTTCTTTGCTTTGGGTGATGAGTCTTTAAAGATTTTCTTGTAGTGTTTTACCTATATTTTCTTCTATATATTTTATGGTTGCATGTCTTATGTCCAGTTCTTTTATCCATTTGAGTTGATTTTTGTGCCTGGTGAGAGTAGTGGTCTAACTTCATTCTTTTGCGTGTGGTGGTCCAGTTTTCCCAGCACCATTTATTGAATGAATTGTCCATGTTTGATTACATATTCTTTGTTCTTTTGTCAAAGATTAGTTGTCCATAGAAGTGTGGCTTTATTTCTGGGGTCACTAATCTCTTCCATTGGTCTGTGTGTCTGTTTTTTTCCAATACCAAACTGTTTTAATTATTATGACTTTGTAGTTTAGCTTGAAGTTTGGAAGAATGATACCACCTTTTTCCTGTGTTTTCATCAGTAGGGCTTTGTCTACTCACAGTTTCTTGTGGTTCCATATGAATTTCATCAGTGTTTGTTCTATTTCTTTGATGAATGTCATTGAGATTTTTATTGGAATAGCATTGAATCTGTAGACTGCTTTTGGTAGGATGGCCATTTTGTTAATGTTAATTCTTCTGATCCATGAGCAGGGATGTCTTTCCATTTCTCTGTGCTCATTGGCTGGAGAGGAAACTTGAACACAACCTCAGTAACTCTTTTTCCTTATACTTTTTAAGCAAGTTTCTATATTTGATTGTACACTGGTACAGTAACAACTTTCTTCAGCCAAGTTCACCCTCCCATACTTTAGGAGTCAGGTATCTGTGGGTGTTGAGTGTCTGAGTTGCTAGTTTTATGTATTCTCTTCCAAATCTAAACTTTCTTCCTAATTCCTTACAGCAAGTTTTGATTCAAGAAGTATTTTATTTGCTCAACAATACAGTAATTCTCACAAGTGTGAAGAAGATTATAGTATATATAATTTTGATGTAACATCAGTACAAAGCATAGGACAGAGTGTCTAGATTTGAAAATAACATTTAAGAAGGTAACCCTTTTATAACATGCTTCTAAAAGAATCAAAATTTATTTTAATGATACAGACTCAGGAGGCAATATGTGAATGAAAAGCAAGTCAGCACCCTGTAGTTAGCATAGAGGAAGAGAGGCCAGTGGAAAAAGGTCCTGCTCTCAAGGACAGGATGAACTGTGGGCAGGAAGAATTGATATAGTCTGAACTCTACACACATACCTTAGCTGCATCATCATTAGCTTGAATTTTTTAAGGAGATCATGTCCTACATCTCTAACAATTCTAAGGCAGTGAGAACATGAGAGAACGGCTAAGAGAAGAAAGAGCATATGGAGGGGGCAGGTTACTGTCTCCCTACTGGCTCATTTCCCCTAACCTGTGTGGATGATGTCAAGGGCTCGAAGTATCTTTTTTTTTTTTTTTTAATAGAGGCATGTTTTATTTATTTATTTATTTATTTGTTTGTTTGTTTGTTTGTTTTTGTTTATACATGCACTGGGTACAGTCAGAAGCGCGGGAGGGTGAGAGAATTCACCAGAGCCAGAGCAAGGAGCAGAGCAGGCAGAAGGAGCGAAGTACACTGTGAGGGGAGCAGCGGGCAGCAGGAGAGGTCTGTGCGCCATGTGGGACCCTCCTCCGGTGGCCGGGGAGCAGCTGGGGATTGAACCGGCACTGCAGAGGTTGCGGGCTGCATGGCAACCCAGCACTCAACCGCTGCGCCACCGGGGAGGCCCTCGAAGTTTCTTTTTCAAGCATCCTGAACTAACGGTGAACCTACCTGGCCTGGGATGGTTGCAGAACAGGGGAATACTCTTCTGAGGGCAACATTTCTAATGATATTAGTACTGACATTTGGGTCACAGAACCCTTTAGAATATACAATGTGCCTTGATTCTTGAATGCAGAATAGAGTCCTGGGTGTCCCTTCTGGTGATGAGCTGACTACTGTGTTCACAATTAGCCCCACTGTCCGAGCACAGATTTCCAGGGATACTAATCAGGGTGATACTTCTCTCTGAATCCCCATAGGGAAGAAATTCACAGTTTTATCCTCCACCCCCAGGGAACAGGGGATGCCTCTGGGAAGAGACTTACTTAGTGTAACCCTGACCCATGTCAATGACCATTTCTCTATCCTATTCTCTATCACCCTTGTCTTAAGTGCCTGTCTTCATGGAGGTCATGCAGGGTGATCCTGGTGAGGCACCTGGGATCAGAATGTTTGTCAAGTTGCCTTCCCCTCAGACCAGGCCAGTAGTGGCTGCCCTAAGTATTGGGGCAGGGATATGAATGGTGCAGAGAACTCTGGAAAATACAGAGTATGTCACTGGCTCAGGGTGAAGAAAACTGGTAGAAGCCCAAACTAGAGTCTTTTAGGTGAGGTTTTAGTCAATCAGAAAAAGAACTTAAGCACCCTTTTGTTGCTAGTTGTAAAGTATATGAGAAAACCTGGGAGACTGGGAAATCTGATGTAGCCCCCAGGTCTGACATTGGTGCCACAGCCCTAGAACAAAACTAATTGAATTTCCCTATTAGGAAAGATGAAGGGGCTGGACCAGAGGTCTCTGTTTATTCTGAGGGAAACTGAGGTAGGGCTGAAGCAATGGAGGCACCTTCAATATCCCTCTCTTGGGGTACAATTTCCTTGTTCCCAAACTCTATTGCAGGTTGCTTGATGTTCCCCCTTCATGCTTTCATCTCATCTATGGAAACCTGCCTTATTCTAGGTTACCCAGATCATGATACACCACTGCTGGTGGAAGTCTAGTGACTAATTTTCTGACAAATGTTCTGGAACTGGCACCCAACACAGACTATTGGAGTGCCGTCAAGTGCCACTAGTGGGAGCTTCTTATTGTTGCCTTTAGGGTAAGTAAAGTATCAGGCTTTTCTACACTCTCACCATTAGGATTGATGATGGACCCCTGCAGTCCTGAATGTACACTTGATGGCAGGCACCTGGAGTAGGGTGTGGGCATATATAGGGGTGCACAACTGGGCTGAGAGACTGGGCTTATAAGGTTGGTGTTACAGGGATGCTAGCATAACAGTCCCACCAGCAGAGAAGCAAGACCATGAGAGAACAATGGAGAGCCCAGAAAGAGTGAAGACCTGCTGGGGGCTGGGAGGCTGGAGTCCTGCCAGCCTCCTAGCCCCCCAGCACCCCTGCCTGCTGTGTACCTGGTAAATTCCAATAAAAGCCTGCAAAATCCACCGAGGGCTCCAGGACTCCTCCTTCACCTGTCTGCATAGGGTCATAATGATCTTGCTCTGTGCCCTTCCTGTCACTACAATTGGCATAAATTGGCAGGATGATCTGATGTAGATGGGTATGGAGCCCTCCAAAGACCTCACAAGGGATGGAGTAGCAGACTATGAGCCTGTGACAATGCTGGAGGCTCTGTGGCAGCACAGATGGTAACCAAAGACCAGGAGCTGCGAGAAGAGCTACAGATGCTGTAGGAGAACAGGAGGTGGACAATGTCCAGGAGCTGTGGGAGGATACCTCAAGTGGAGGACAAGATGGCCTGTGAGGACCAGTGCACGATTCCTGAGGCAGCAGAATTGTAGGAGAAAGAGTACCATGATTTGGAGTTCGCCCAGTGCTGATGCAAGCAAAAAACTGATGGACTGAGCAATCCCGCCATAAGATGGAGGAATTTTGGCAGGTTGATGTTATGTTTTGGGGACCCTGGGGGAGGACAGTATCATTTGTAAGCCCCAAGAGATGTAAAGCATGGCTAGTTGGGTCTCAGTGGCCAAAAGCAGCCTGTGTACAGCCCAGCAATCTTAGGGACACAGCCCAGAGAGGCAATGGCCAGAGTGGAGGAAGGGGCAGGCATCAGAAGGACCCAAAATTGGCTGAGGGAAGAGTCCTCACCAAGATTCTCTACAGCCAGGCAGAGGTGATATCAAAAAAGTCAACTTAGAAAGGCAAAAGCTGGTGCTGAGACTGGGAAACCCTGAGTGGCTGTTCAGCAGCTTAAATACATTGAAGAAGGCCAGTGAGTCTCTTGAAATCACCTGTGGGTGATGCCTTGTTCATTGTCGAGTGAAGGTGAGGAGCTGAGGAACCCATCCTTGGGGGATTGGTGGGGAACATGGCTTTTGGGGACCCAAGAGAGACTGCATGTGGAGCTTGTATCCACGGATCCCTGACCCATGTGCTTGTGCAATGGGTTGGCCTGAATGCAGGGGTCTGCGTGTTGCATTGGTGGCTATGAAAGCCAAGTGTTGGAATGACCATAGACGGAAAACCCTGAGGATTGGGCGATTACCCCCAAAGAGTAAAGAATCGTGTAAGGCCAGGGAAGGACACGGTGCAGGTTTTCTGATCCCATGCAGACCGGGTAAAGGAGGAGTCAGAGTCCTCAGTGGTTTTTTGCAGGTCTTTTATTGGGGTTCACCAGGCATATGGCAGGCAGGGGTGCTGGCTGGGGGGCTGAGAGTCTTCACTCTATGTGGGCTCTCCGGCGTTCTCTGCTTTTCTCTCAGCCTCTTTTGCTCTTCTCAGCTTCTTGGCTTCTCTTTCGGCTTCTGCTTTGGCTTCTCCTGGCGTCCCCATGACGCCGCCCTTAAAAGCATAGTCTTAGCCCAGGTGTACCCTATCAGGTGCCCGCCATCAGGCATGCATTCAGGATCACAGGGTTCCCTCATCTATCCTGATGGCGGGAGGGCAGAAAAGCCTGATACCTTTTACCTTACCCTACAAATCGCCAATCCAAGAGTGAGTGCATCCTGGGGGTGGGTGTGATATATGGCTTGTGGCTGAGACCACAGCTGGAGAAGGTCAGGAAGCTTAATGGCTCCTGGCATGTGATGGCAAATGCCTGAGTTTTCTATTAACACTATTTGGGACCCCCTCGCATGAGCAGTGCCTTCAGCAGTAGAGGTGGTGGATCATCTGCTGGTGCCGATAATCTTGTCTTTTGCCACTAGGTTGGTGCCCTGACTGGATTATTTGTGTTCTGTTGTATTTTTTAATGTATTCAGTTATATTGTGATATATTCTATTTACTTTTATGGGCCATGGTTGCAGTGTTCATATTTGCCAAGAGAAACATGTATATAACTTGTATATAGACAGTCTTGCAGAAAACCCTGAGGGGGTATATTGTAGGATAAGTAAAGTATCAGGCTTTTCTGCCCTCTTGCCATTAGAATTGATGATGGAAACCTGTGGTCCTGAATGCATGCCTGATGGTGGGCACCTGGAGTAGGGTGTGGGCCTATGTAGGTGGGTACACCTGGGTCGAGAGACTGGGCTTATTGGCCGATGTTATGGGGAAGCCAGCAGAACAGAACCACCAGCAGAGAAGCAAGGCCACGAGAGAACACTGGAGAGCCCAGAAAGAATGAAGATTCCCTGGGGGCTAGGAGGCCTGCTAACCTCCCGGCCACCCCGGCACCCCTGCCTGCCGTGTACCTGGTAAATTCCAAGAAAAGTCTCAAAAGCCACTGAGGACTCCAGGACTCCTCCTTCACCTGTCTGCATAGGGTCATAGTGATCCTGCTCTGTGCCCTTCCTGCCCTCACATTGCCATATCCTATTTATTTTTTTATCCAATAACTTCCTTATTGTCTGCTTTTATATCTTATTCTCTGTTTTAAAAGGTGATCATAAATTTCAGGGAAGAGAGAGGGAGGGAGAGAAAAGGAGGAGACACTGACTTTTTTATTAACCTTTGTCTGATACTGTTCTAACTTTTCCAACCATTTAATACTGTTCTGGGCAAGATGTGTCTAATAATGACTTTATTTAGAAAACAGATTATTTCCTCTCTTTGATATTTGATGTTGTAGGCACAGTATAATCTGTAACTCTAAGCATGTGCTCCCTCATTAACACTATTTGGGCTCCTGGAAATGCTTCTCGTCTTTTGCTCTCTGTCCTTGAAATGAAGTGTGACTATTTGAATGCTGGGGTGTTTGTGGATTGTGCCTTCCCTGATATAGAAGAACCTTCTCATGGTTCAGGGAGAGCTTATAAGAGAAACACTAAATTCATTAACTTTTCCAATATTTTTACCCAAAGAACATGAATGAAATAGATTCTTACATAGTGAAGAGTCACTCACCAGCAGGGCTAGCTGTCTTATTTTTTTTTTTTTTTCTGGTTTTCTTGGACTAATCTGTTATTCCAACAGTTGCACATGGCAGTTAAGGAACAATTTGAAATAGTAAACAAATCCTATTGTTCTTAAGTTTATATAAAAAGCTCTAGATATGAAACACATTTTACAAAGAGAAGTCTGAGGCAACAAGATATTCTGTCATTTGCTGGCATAAAGAACATTAGTGATAGAACTATAGCTCTAAGTCGTTTTCTACTAAGAATGTTGCTCTTCCCACCACAACTGAAGTTTCCTCAGTGTGTACACTTCCCCCATGATAATTTTCCTTTCCCCTGAAGTAAGATTCTTCACTTGTTTTCCCTACAAAAAAAAAAAAAGGCTCCAAATAAATCACACAAAGATGTGTACTATTCAATCACTATTTTTTTTTAGGTTCTTTAAACCCCAAGGCATTCGATCTTTGGATCTGCTCTCAGATCTGGGAGCAACTTTTTACCTCAAAAGGTACAAATTAATGAAGACACAGCGCCAGGCAGTGGATTGAGAACCTTCAGAAAAAGAGTCTGCCCAGAGACAGATGAGGCGCTGCAGCGTCAGTGCTGATTGGGTCCTTTTCCGTGGCCTCTCCAATCCTGCTGTGCGGGAGGCTTTCCCAGGGTTTTATTCTCTGAAGGGGGTACGTCATATCCACGAGGTATGCTGACTACCCATACTTGCCCCTTGGTTCCTAATTATGTCTTGGAAGGCAGCTCTGAGGACCCCCGGCAGCCTGTGGACAGCAGCTGTGGTGGTGATGCTGGTGGCGCTGAGCGCCCCAGGGACTGAGGGCAGAGAGTCTCCAAGTAAGTGCAGGGGACTGACCCTCGGAACAGATTCTAGGGACCCCTGGGCGGAGGTTGGGGCTTCCATGATTTCAGAACACACCTTTTTTCTTTTTAAATTAACACATTTCCTCTCTCTGAGAAAGAGCTATGTAAATTCTCATTTCCGCCTTTTAATGAGAGGGTGAGGAAAGCCCGGCGTGTCACACCATGAGGGAGACAAGCTGCTCTCCTGCTGTGCAGGGCAGAGAACATGGTTTATCAATAGTGGTGGCTTTTTTTTTTTTTTTTAAGATGTGAATCTCTCCAGAGAAGACATAGCAGGATTTGTTATTTGGGAGCCCAAGACGTTGTCTGGACTAAATACTAAGGGGTTCTGAGGTGGGGAAATGTGGGGACCTCAGTACTGGAGGAAGAGGACGCCAGTTCCCAACTCTGAGTAGTCAGCCTGGGTGGCGGGCCCCCTGTCTGAGCGCAGCCGGCTGGGCGAGCACAGACAGGGCGCCTCACTTGCATTTTCACTGGTTTTGGGTAAAACCGTGACTTGAGCGGGCTCAGGCAAGGGAGGAGGGCGACCTGCCAGGCACCCAGAATATGCTTGCAAGGGTAGGATGAGCACTTAATTCTAGACCTTTTTCATCATTATTCTTGAAGTTTCCTGCTTCTGGGACACTTGTTCGTCCCGAGATTTCCTGGAGCTCTGCGGAAAATGAGATTTCATGTGAGAATTTTCTGATTCCACTAAATACGGGGATCGACATGAAACTGAGACACAGGGCTAGCTAGAAATTAGGCAGTTTTAGGGACAGTGCAGGAGGGGACCTCTGAAGAATTTAGGGAGGCTTCAGAGATAAGGACAACCAAGGGAATGTAACCAATTCCACTGGGAAAAACAAACATCTCAGGACCAAGGACAACATTGTTAATGCTGGTCCTGGTTTCCTTCAGGTGGTAAAGGGAGGCGGAGATTGGAGAAATGGAGAGTGGTTTAATTTATGGACAACTTAGAAGGGCAGCTGTTTAACTTCAATGCAGGGATGCCCATCCAGAGGACTGGGCCATAAATTTAAAGATGCAACAAATGAGGAAAGAGAAAGCTGTTAGATAAGGAATGTGAAGATCCCCACTCAGTAGCAAATTAAGTGAGACAGCCGAGAACTAACCAACCACAAAGAGACTGGTGGCGCTTTAGAATAATGAGGGAAAGAAGGTCTATATTCCCTGAGACAGGACTCCACTTTGGCTTCCTTGCCCCTCCCAGGCCTGGTTCCCTGGCCTGGGAGTCCCACTTTATTTCTGTTCTTTTTCTCCTCAATAAACCTTTTCTTTCTCAAAACAAACCTGCCTCTTCCTGCTTGCTTGCCTGAGTGTCTGCGAAGTTCCTGCTGCGGCTTCGTGAGACACCAACCCGTGGGGGTCTAGTGGCCGGGACTCAGTGCTGCCCCTGCAGCCTGGGATCCGTTCCTGGCCCGGAGACTAGGCCTGATTCCGGTATCAAAACGAACCGGACCGCATCTGTCCTGTTTCCTGGCTCGCGTCTCTCACCCCCGGGCCTGGCCTTAGAGACACTGTCCTCCATCTTCCCCTCAGAGGGGAGCCCCGAGTGCGCAGCGCGGGCGGCGGGGTTGGGGGAGCGCCTCCTGGGGACCCAGGTTCAGAGCCCGCGGCAGGTTCAGAGCCAGGGGCCCCACAGGGTTGGGTGGAGAGTCTGAGGGGAGCAGCCGGTTTTCAGGGGTCTCGACCCCAACAGCGTGACCTGGGAAGGGCAGTGGTGGCGGCATCGGGGCGGGGTTGGGGGCTGCGGGGCTGAGCCGCGGGTGTGGTTCCCGCAGAGGATTTCGTGTACCAGTTCAAGTGCCTTTGCTACTACACCAACGGGACGCAGCGGGTGCGGTACGTGACCAGATACATCTACAACCGCCAGGAGGTTGTGCGCTTCGACAGCGACGTGGGGGAGTTCCGCGCCGTCACCGAGCTGGGGCTGCCGAGTGCCAAGTCCTGGAACCGACAGAAGGCCTTCCTGGAGCGGGTGCGGGCCGAGGCGGACACGGTGTGCAGACACAACTACAAGCTGTACGCCCCCCTCACCTGGCAGCGGGAAGGTGAGCGCCTGCGGCTCGCCCTTGCGGCCCGCTCTCTGGGAGGAGCTCTGCGAGGCCCCCCAGCCTCTGAGTCCCCGCCCGGGCCCACAGCCACGGGATGCTGGGGCGTACCCCCCAGAGGGGCTGGGCCCAGGGCGGGGCGGCAGGAGGGGAGTAGCTGCTGGGAGAGTTCGTGGGGCGGAGGTGGGCAGGCTTGCCTGGGGAGGCCCCCCTTCTGCTCTTCTTTCCACTGGTTCTGCACACCCTTGTCTGTGCCTCAGTCCTGTTTGCTTCTGCTTTCCTCACCTTTGACTAAGCTGTGCCCTGTGCCCCCCCCCACCCCATGCTTTCCTCTCTCCTCCCCCCAAACTCTTCTTTGAGGAGAGGAAATATGTTAATAGTCCTTGTATGCCTAATACCTGATGCACTGATTGGCACCTAGTATGAGTTCAAACCTTCGTCCATTTAAATGAACACAGATACTGCCCATCCACTTAAGCTCAAGAAAAAACAGAAGGGTAAACAGAACCATAAAAACTGGCTTTATTAAATTATTCTTTACTGTTTTGCTCAGTGCTTTATTTTATTATTTTTAAAAAAGATTTATTTATGCATACAAGAACTGGGGTACAGGCCAGAGGTGTGTGGGTGGTGTGAGAGGATTCACCAGAGACAGAGTGGGGAACAGACCAGGCAGACTGACTGAAATACACTGCTGAGGGGAGCAGCGGGCAAGACAGGAGAGGTCTGCTGCACCATGTGGGTAGCTCCCTGGCTGGGGATTGAACTCATGTTGCAGTGGCTGCAGATAGCTTCATAGATTGCCTCTTAACCCCTTGTGCCACCAGGGAGGACCCTCAGTGCTTTATTTTAAAATATTTTTCTCTCTGTGTTGAGATTTTTTTTAATTAAATTAATTTATTTTCATATATTGTTGTTAATTTTAGGACAGTATTTGATTTTTCCCCTTGTATGTAGTCCCAGTAGTTCTCGCACCACTTCAGCACCCATGATCCATCACCATAGTCCCTGTGCTCTTTCCTCCTCTGTTTTGACCACCTCCCTGACCCTCCTATGCTGTCTGCCTCAGATCTGTGGTCAGCCTGTATTCCACATATAAGTGAAACCATTCAATATTTGTTTTTTTTCCTTCTGTCATACTTTTGCTTAGCAAAAGTATCCTTTGCAGTTCCATCCATGTTGTTGCAAATGTTGTGAGTTTATCTTTTTTTTATTTTTTGGTCACTGACTAGTGTTCCATTATGTAGAGTTTTTATTTCTTATTGAAGCTTAACAGGTGGCATATTAAGAAGGGTCGAAATTTTGGAGTGAATAAATTGATACTGTGAAGTCATTGAGTAAAAATTGTTTCAGGCTGTCTTTGGTCTAAATCCTGCCTCTTCCCTCCCTGTCTCTCCTTATCCTGGCATCATCATCCACTTCAGGGGTAGACATTTCGAAAGTTAATTATGGTCATTAATGACACCTATTCCAGACAGTTACCTTATGAAGCAGCTTCTGTGTTATGCCATTTAATTTCACAACTACCTCGAGTGTTAGGGATTAGCATCACCACTCTATATGTGCTGATATTGGACATAACAAGCATTTTAAGTAACTAGCCCACAGTTATTCACCAGGTTCTGATGCCTCCCCCAAAATACATGACAGTCATTATGTTCTTTAGTACATGTATATAGACTCCAATCTATACACAAAGCCCCTTACAGCTAGTGATGATCAAGATCAACAATTTAAGTCTATTACTGCTTATTTTCAGTGTGGGTGGACAAAATGATACTTTTAAGGCATTGGAATTTCACTGATTAATCAATCTCTAATTAATTCCAATGTTACTTATACATAGTCACATAAATTTTAGGTGACTTTTTACTTACTTGCTGTCTCTTACCCACATTCTAATAGCACTGAAAAATATATTTTTGCTAGTCCTGTTCTTTTTTAATGAAAATTATTCTAACATTTTTTCTTAAGAACTCAAGTTCTTTATTTTTACTCCTAACCTGTTTAAATTGAACAGGTTTTTGTAAGTACATATATTTAACCATGACAACAGTGAAATCTCAGCAAAGAGAACCTGATGATGACTCACATGAGGTACCAGATAGCCTGCTGAACTCAGCAAGAGCCAGTTATACTTTTATGTTAACATTACATTTTTATTAATCCAGATTGTAAGAACCTCAGTATTTCTTTTATGGAGAATATACATGATAATAGTGTCTGAAGTTGCTAACAGGAAGTTCTTCATTAACAGCGAGGGGATGGAGTAGGATAAGCAGCTAGTAATGAAATTCGCTTGAATGTTAAAAGAATATTAGGGGAAAATAGAAAAATGAGACAAGGTAATGTACTAGCAAATAAAATACATGCAAATTATTAATATAGTTTCACATGAAGGTAATACGGGAGGTGCAGTAAAATGGCTGGAGAAATAAAGGAGCAGATGTGTAAAGTAGGTAAGGAAAGGTGGGTTATATTTGACCATGAGCAGCAATCTGAGATGATACAGGAATAGAGGCATGGGAAAACATTTATTTTTCTTCAAAGTTCCCTTTTCCTTCAAAAACTACACACTTTTGAAATAACATTCTATTTTTGTTGTTGTTGTTTTGGTCTCTGTAACTAGATTGCAAATTCTGTAAAGGTAGCAACCTTGGTCTCTTGGTTACTTCTAAATTTTCAGTGCTTGTGAAACTTATATTTGTGGCTGGATGAACAAATGAATAAACAAAAGAATGGAATATAGGTGGCATGTGATGTGGAAATGCAAGTTGATGTATTTAATATACATTTTTGTGGGGAAGCTTATCATAAAAGGGTATCTAAGCTTAGATTTGGGTAAAAGCTGAGATAGATGCTTTGTTTGGTTTTTAAAAAGATTTATTTATACAAGAACAGGGGTACAAGTCTGAGGCATGGGGGGGTGAGAGAATTCAGAGACAGAGCGAGGAGCAGAATAGGCAGACGGACTGAAAACACTGCTGAGGGGAGTGGTGGACAAGACTGGAGAGGTCTGCTGCAGCATGTGGGTACCTTTCTGGGTGGCTGGAAATTGAACACATGCTGCAGAGGCTGCGGACAGCTTCACAGCACTGTGCTCAACCCACTGCACCACAGGGAGGCCTGAGATAGATGCTTTGTTGACTAGCTACTTTAAGAAGTGCTCTTGCTCTTAAATTTTAAGAATTATAGAATATCACCTGTTTGAGAAATATTTCTTTGTAGGAAGGATGAGATCACCACTCTGTCCTACTTTGTTGGACATAGTGTTACAGGGCAACCCCGATATGAAATGGGTTGCATGACTGTGGGTCCTCACCTGTACGCTAAAAGGGACTTATTAATGCTTGACTACAGACACACACAAAAGGTTAATAAAAGGTTTATTTACAAAAAGAAGGGGAAATGAAGAAATGGATAACTCAGGGAGAAAAGAGGAAGGTAAATTCGTGAATGTGTCCTACCTGTTCCGCTGTCCTGGAATCTCAATGACCTGCTGACAGCTAGCGAAAAGCCAAGAGCCATGAGGCCAAGAGAGTGACCCAAGCCCATATTGCTGGTTTTATACCCAAACAAAAAATGTGGCTGCTTAACTCTAACCTCAGGTCCCAGCAACACTCCTTTGGTTATGATGGGATTTGTAGTTCCCAGTGTCTTGATGGCTATGGTCTGGAGTGAGGGTGGTGTCCACAAAACCTGTGTGGAGTTTGCTCAAGACATCCTTTTCCCCTAACAATTCCCCCATTTCACTTTTTGCCACCATTTCTATGGTGATGAAGATCAAATATATGGGTGCTGGGTGCAGTCTCAGATGAATTTTTCAGGGTTCCAGTTCGAAAGAAAACCAGTCTCTCCAGGTATTGTCTATTGTGGAAAACAAAAGTCCTCCATTCCCGGAAAATAGTTCATCAGTCCAAGCCAAATGGAAAAGAAAAAACCTCTGGAGGCATTAGCCAAAACAAGATAGCAAATATATCAAAATCACAGGAAGGAAAAAAATCTTAAAATTGGTTCAACTTTTTTAAAAGTAAGTTCTCTCCACTTTGTTCCCTATTTTTTTTTTCAACAGCATAGCAAAAATTTGCAAACTAATTTTTTGCATAAAATCACAGGGCAGAATAACCAAACAGCAATTTTAGCTGGCTTTGTTGGAACACTCCTTATAGGATGAGAGTGAACTCTTGACATCCAGTCCATTTAGGCTTCATGAACAAATTTGGTCTTGCCAGATTCCACCTGGGCTTTCCTCTAATCAAGGGTACCAGGACTTTTTCTTTTTTTGGGTTGTCCAGTCCTGCCAATGAAGGCAAGCTTCCTCACCCCCTTTCGAGGTTTCTGGAACCCTACAAACAAAGCAGCACGTTCTCTTCTTGGTTCAGCTCTATTTCAACTTCCTGGAAGAACTCCATTCAAAGCCACACAATGAAACTCATTTCCAATTCTTTTTTTTTTTGGTTTAAACAGACAAAATCCCTACGGAAGTTATGCAAAAATAGACACTGACATGAGTAGAAAAAAAATTACAACCACTATTTTCATGCTGTGTTAGTATCAAGGGGAGAGAAAATGCAAACGGAAGTTAGCTCTACTGGAAAAAAAAAAATGCATCAATGCTGCAGTCCTGGTCAGTCAAAACAAGAAAACTTTCTTTGAATCAAAACAAAATGAAAAAAAATTATCAGTATTATGTCAAACAAAACTTAATAAAAATCAGTTGTATCTCCAACAGTCTATTCAGTCCTTTGTAGGACATTTGTGGCATCAAAAGTTCCACCAATAGGAATCTGTTGAGGTCTTTTTCCCTTATTTTCTTCAGAAACAATTTCTGTAGGTATCAAACCATTGAGGCATACAACATTGCAAGGCAACAATCACCATTGACAATTTATATACATATTAGATGCTGAGATGTTTTATACACATTTTAGAAAACCACTGTTAACATTTCTGTACATGGCAAAGTTTTACTGTTTTCCCAAGTGACAATGCTTCCCTTCCAGTTTTACTTTACTAGGTAAACCAAATAGGACAAATTCATCTAATGACTTTCCCAGGACGAAAGGGAGAAATTTTGTGGAGTGTCTCAGGAGCTCTACTGAGGTTCCACAAAATTTCCTTCAATCAACCAAATGACAGACTTATCAAATTTTACTTCAATTTAGATTTCTGGGAAGCTTTGCCATAAATACCAGAAAACAACTGCAATAGCAATATTTAATCCCTATGAAGGCACTGACTCAGTTCAGTAGTACAATGTTGACAATTAAAACATAACCTTTAGTTGTTTTTTTTTCCAATGTCTATAGGCACCATGTATACCAATTTGTCAACCTCTAGAGGCCAAGACAAGAACACAAGGAAAGGACATACAGACATATAACATATAGACACAGAGAGCTCTTTAGTTACCATTTATCATGCTTGGGATATCTCATACAGCTTCCATTTCACTCATAGGCCAAAATAACAAAAACAAGCAGGAAAAAAATCCTCAAAGTTAAAAAAAAAAAGTTAAGAGGAAATACCAAAATCAAGATTGAAAGCTTTTCTGTGTAATAAAAATTTAAATTATTAAAAAAATACTGCCAGCATATGCATGATTCTAGATGTTATTTAATGTCTCCTAAACTTTGAAAGGAAAGAGATTGGTTAGAGCATGTCAGTCATCTCAGGGCTTCTTCAGAAAAGTGAGTCCTTGGGTATCCCACTACAATAGCTGGAAAAGAAGTCAGCAACATTTAAGTTTTTGTCTTTTTCTTAAATAAATATCTCAGGTCCTTGATGGTTTCACAGGACCAATGGGATTTCGTCTCTGGGTCAGTTCCTTCTGGGACTTTCTTAACTCTGGAATAATATACCCAGGGTTTAATGCCTCCAAGTTTTAAAGAAGTATGTGTGCTCAGCAAAACGTCCATTTTTACAGACCAGTCCATTTTTCTGACAGCTGGTTTTGGGCATCCCCACTCTGCCAGGTCTTTAGTAAGACCCGATTTCCAGGTCTGAAGGGATGCAATGGTTGATCAGGAGGCACAGAGATCCTCCAGATTGCAAAGCTGTGGATTACCACCAGAACCTCCTGGATGTGTTTCACATATTGTGTGATCCTGCAGTCTTTTTCTATTTCTGGAGTGGCTTTCAGAACTGAGGCCTGGAAGGGTCTTCCAAACACAATTTCAAAGGGGCTTAATTGTAGTCCACTTCTAGGTACCACTCTTATGCGGAGGAGGGCAAGGGATAGTACCTGGTCCCAGCGCAGTTGTGTTTCTTGGCAGAGTTTTACCAAGGTTTTCTTTAAGGTGTGGTTCATTTTTTCAGTTTTTTCCAGAAGACTGTGGCCTCCATACAGCATGCAATTTCCAGTTGCTCTGTAATACACTGCTTACTGCATGAGTAACATCAGAGAAGAATGCCAGCCTATTATCGCTGTGGATGGAGTTGGGCAACCCAAAGCGAGGGGCTATCTCCTTTAGCAGCTGTTTTGTGACCTCGGAAGCTTTTTCTGTCTTGGTGGGAAATGCTTCCATCCATCCTGAGAATGTGTCCATAAAAACCAGTAGGTATTTGAAATTGCCTGTTGTTCTAGGCATTTGTGTAAAGTCTACCTGCCAGTCCTCAAATGGGCACTTGCCCCGGTATTGAACCCCAATGGCTTTAAGGTGGAGTCAGTCAGTTTTGGGGTTATTTCTGGCACATATTTGACAACCTTGGGTGATCCATTGTGCTGTTTTATGTAAATATGGACCCTTCAAATATGGGCACACTGTTTCTAATAAGCCATCTCTCCCATAGTGGGAACCTTTGTGCAGATGTTTTAACACTGGATATACCAGGGCTTCTAGGAGGAGTATCATCCTATGAGGATTTACTCTCCAAGTGGAGCTGTGGTCAAACTAGGTAAATCCCCATGCACGAGCTCTCTCCTCATCCCACTCAGTGTATTCAGGAGCATACTGAGTCAGGTACACAAGAGGGTTGAGTGCACCCTAGAGAGCAGAATGAACAGCAGCCTTAGCAACCCGATCAGCTGCCCTGTTGCCCTTTGCCATGTCAGACCCACCCTTTTGGTGGCCAGGCATCACAGCAATAGCTAATGGTAAAGCTACTGCCTTTAACAAGGCCCGGATTTCTAATGGGTGTTTCACATCCATGTTACTGGTGGTAAGGAGTCCTTACTCCTTCCAAATGGCCCCGTGTATGTGGAGAATCGTGAAAGAGTACTTTGAGTCAGTAAATATATTGACTCTTTTGCCTTTTGAGAATTCCAAGGCATGAGTCAGGTCTATTAATTCGGCTTTCTGTGCTGATGTACCTGCCAGAAAAGCCTTGGCTTCTACGGTGATCTGGAGCGTCACCACTGCATATCCTGCACATCGATGGCCTTGCTCCATGAAGCTGCTGCCATCTGTAAATAGTTCCCACTCTGGATCTGGCAGAGGCTGGCCAGTCAGATCCTGTCAGCTGGCATATACTAAATAGTTATGGATTAAATTTTCATCCCCAGGTGCATCTGCATTGCTTGGAAACAGTGTGACAGGATTCAGGGAATAGGAAATCTGCAGTTTCGAATTAGGATTGTCCAACAGAACTGCTTGATTATTTTCCCATTTGCCCAGAAGTCAACCAAAGTCCACCCTTATGCTCTAGCAATTTCAAGACCTGATGTAGCACACACACAATAATGGGCTGACCCAATGTAAATTTCTCTGCCACGTGTAGGAGGTCACAAGTGGCAGCCATAGCACACAAACATGGAGGCCATCCCTTAGTGGTATGGGCCAATAGTTTGGACAAATATGCAACGGGTTGCATTTCTGGTCCCAACAATTGGATTAGCACTCCTAGGCCAACTCCCTGTCTCTCATGTACATAAAGTCTGAATGGCTTCCTAGGATCTGGAAACCCTAATGCTGGTGCTGAGATCAAATTTACTTTTATTTCATCAAAGCCTTTTTGACATTCTGTAGTCCAAGACAAAGGTTCAGAGTCCAGACCTTTGAGAGCATCATATAAGGCCTTTGAGAGCATCATATTGATTCAAAGCTAGGAAGCCAAATCCTACAAAACCCAGCCATACCCAAAAATCCACGCAATTGTTGCTGGTTGCTGTGGACTTAAAGGGCTGAAATTACCTGTTTTCTTTCTCTCATCAGTCTCCATTTGCCTTTCTTAATTTCAAACCCCCAATTGTCACTGTTTGTTTGTATGTATGTGCCTTTTGAGGTGACACCTTGTAGCCACATTCTGCCTGGTGGTTCAGTACCACTGTGGTATTTTCCAGACAAGATTCATAGTCAGGACTTGTGATCAATAAATCATCTACGTATTGTAATAAGATGCCTTGGTTTAATTGAGGCTTCCTGAGATCCCTGGCTAGTATTTCCCCAAAAATAGTTGGGGAGTTCTTAAACCCCTGTGGATGCACAGTGCAGCAATACTGAAGAGTGCTCTTGGACTAAGGGTCTTGCCATTCAAACAGTTGATCCTGGACATCTATTGGAATACAGAAAAAAGGCATCCTTAAGGTCTAATAACGAAAACCACCCAAAATCACCAGGTATGGCTATTAATAAGGTGTAGGGATTGGGCACAGTGGGGTATATATCCTGGAAAATGTCATTAATGGCCCTTATATCTTGAACAAAGCGGTACTTGCCTGTGTGGGGTTTCTTCACTGGCAAAATTGGAGTGTTGTACGGCATGGTGAGGGGCAGGGCTGAATGAGTCCAGATTGAAGGAACCTTTTCAAAACTGGCTCAATCCCCCTCAAGGCCTCCTCCATTAAGGGGTATTGCTTCCTCCTTGGGGTTTTGCTCTCCTCTGTCACTTCTATCTTTACAGGCTCTGCATTTTTCACACGTCCTGGGGTCACATCAGCCCATATCCATTTACTTACTCTTTCAAAGATTTCTGAAGGTAAAACTTCAGCTCTTGGTGGAACATCTTGAGTAAGTAACATCTGGATCTGCAGCACATGTTCTGGAGGTACCTGTAGGTGAAGCCTCTGATTTTGAGGTGGGAACATAATTCGTGAATTAAGCTTGCTTAAAAGGTCATGGCTAAGTAGAGGGATTGGACACTCTTTCATGTACTGGGAGTCGTGCTAGAGCTGTGTGGTGCCCAGCCAGCACTCCAAGGTTGTAAGAAGGCTTTCTGTTGTAACCATCCTGTAATCCCAGTGACTGGTATGGTCTCTTTGCTCACTTTGGTCAATTTAGAATTCAAAACAGAGTATGTTGCTCCAGTGTCTGCCAAGAAATCAGACGTTCCCCAATAGTGAGTATTATCTGGGACTCCGAGGGGGTTATTCTAATGGGCTTCATTAGATCTAGTGGAGCCCTGGGCACCTATTCTTCGTCTGAATCTTCTCTATGTACTAACATTTGTTTCCTTTCCTCTCTCCTTGGTTCTGGTTTCCTTGTACTCCGTCTATATTCCTTCCTGTACCCACTGTGTGAATCATCATGTTGTGGTGTCATCGGCCTTCTTTCCTGCCTTCCTGTCATTATTTTATCTTCTGCTTACCTGTAATCTGGGACAATGGTACTTCCAATGTCCTTCTTCCTTGCAATAATCACACTGATTTCTCCCTAGGGATTCATTTCTCCTGGGTCCTCTCCCTGTTCTGTTTCCCTGAAACCCTGTCCTGTGTTCCCTTTGTACAAAACCAGTCACAGTTTTTGGTCTCCTGTCTTCTCTTTTGTTATAAACCCTGAATGCTAAGTCCACTACCTGGGATGGACTCATCTCTGTGACGCCATCCACCTTTGTTAACTTTCTCCTTATGTCAGGGGCACTATGTGTAATGAATGCCATAGTGATCAGATGAGCATTTTCTGGGGCATCTGGATTTATATCCGAGTGAGTGGTATATGTCTGGATAATTCTTTCAAGGAACTTTGAGGAATCCTCATTAGCTCCCTGTTCAAGCTGTAAGATTTTGTTGAATTTTTTTGTTTGGGAATTCCCTGCTGCCGCAGACCAGCACAGCAGTAGATGATGAGGCCGTCTCAGGGTTGAGAGACTGCGCAGGGTGGTCAGGGATTCGGTTAAAGAAATGACAAACAGACACACTTCAAGAGAGAGTGTAAATCTGAGTGTAATTTTCTTTGGGTTTGTGGCCAGTATTTATATGTTCTCTAAAAGCATAGGAACAGTGAATATACTTTTCACAAAGTAATATTTTTATCATTAAGATAAAAGCTAACAAAGCCAAGGACACAACAGAGAAATCATTAAACTAACAATTCTATTGTTACACAGAGTTTAATAATGTTTCATTTGTATTAGCCTTTTTATATATTTTTTAATTAGCAACTAATGACCAGAAAAGGGAAAGATTTTAGAAATACAGTTGTAGCAGAATAAAGTTTGTAGATCTGAGACAGCGAGATAAGGTTCTGTGTGGTCAGCATTTCTTTAAACAATCTTTGTGGCAGCTTCTGGTGGTCGTTATCTCTTGGCAGGCATTCGGCTTCTCTGCAACTTAGGGAGTTTGCTGTTCTCCCCCTGCGCGCATGGTTCCTTGCCCACGCCGGACCTCAGGGACCGTGGCAACAGCCATTAGCCCTGAGGGTCACTGCAGGGGGAGGTGCAGCACCTGCTGCAGTTCTGCCAGTAAACATTTTTTATAGAGCTCTAACATCTCCATTCCCCCATTGTTGGGGTACCATTCAGGATCTACCACTGGGACAACCATCTCTGGCTTTGGGGATTCTCCATCCTATTGGTGGAGATGGCCAGACTCCTCCCTGGCTTTCCTGAAAACCATTCTCTGCTTGTCCAGAGTCAGCAGTTTATAGCATAGACTGTATATCTGCCCAGTAAGGGCTGTGGGAGAGGAAGATAGAGGCAAACAAATTTGCCATCCTCTTAGGATCCTGCAGGGGACAGATCTCCTCAAATTTAGGAGATCCATGTTGCTAAAAGGATGGTGTGACCAAAAATACCCAGCGGGTTGCCCATGTTCATTCAAGCTGCCCATGGGCATCTGTCGAAGAGGAAACTATCCTACTTCAGGGTGATTCCTCCTGCCAAATTCCTCCTCTAGTGTGGGGAGGAGGAGGAGATGCCATTTTAGTTTCTTCTTTGGAGGGCAGTGGGGGCTGTGGATCCTCAGGAGTCTGTGTAGGAGGGGCCTTGTCACATGGAGAAGGATTTTGTCCTGATGTGTTTAAGATGTTTAACCAATGATAATCCTGCTCATCTAACTCTGCCCTCTTGTAGTCCTCATGGGAAGGGGAAATTTTATCCCTTCTTTGTGTCATCAGCCAAGCCTCCCCATATCCAATTTTTGGAGGGCAGCCTCCATCTGGTCCTGCATACTTTTAAAAGCTTGATCCTGCATGCTTTTAAATGTTTGGTCCTCTATACTCTCAAAAGCTGACTCAAAAACAGTACAGTTTTCATCCCTCATACTCATAATAGCTTAATTAAGAGCCTGAATGTGTTGTTGCAAATTCTCAATAGGTGAAGTGTCCTGCAGACCTAGTGCGCTTATGGTGACCAATGCAAGGAAAGTTACTTTGGGCTGGTCAACCATGGGTATAACTTTGTCAACCACATTGGGCGCCAAACTGTTACAGGAAAACCCTGCTATGAAGTGGGTTGCATGACTGTGAGTCCTCATCTGCGTGTTTAAAAGGGACTTATTAATGCTCGACTGTGGGCACACACAAAAGGTTAATAAAATGTTTATTTACAAAAGAAGGGGAAATGAAGAAATGAATAACTCAGGGAGAAAAAGAGGAAGGTAAATTCGTGAATGCATCCTACCCATTCCTCTGACCTGGAATCTCAATGACCTGCTGAGAGCCAGTGAAAAGCCAAGAGCTGTGAGGCCAAGAGAGTGACCCAAGCCCATATTGCTGGTTTTATACCCAAGCAAAAACATGACTGCTTAACTCCACCCTCAGGTCCCAGAAACCCTCCTTTGGTGGTGATGGGATTTGTAGTTCCCAGTATCTTGATGGCTATGGTCTGGAGTGGGGGTGGAGTCTACAAAACCTGTATGGAGTTTGCTCAGGACATCCTTGTCCCCTAACAATTGGATGTTTGTAATTCATAATTCTCAGTCTATGTTACTATTCCTGAGGCCATGATGAGTATTGATGGTCACATGGCCAGTAGAAAAGTCAGAGATGCTGAATTTCCTCTTCTTAGGAGGGTAGGAGGAAACCAGTGTCACTGTCCTAGTGTGAGTAATTAGGGCCACTCCTGAGGGTCACCTTCCATAGGTGTGGGGAAAGAAGTTCAGGTTTGTTGTTTTTATTTTTTAAAATTTTATGAATAATGGATTGTATAATATAGCAGTTTATAATTTTAAAGACCTTTAGTTAGTGTTGAAATATGTCTAACAATTAGTATCAATAGAGTAACTCCAAAAGAATGATTCTATTATCTCTTAACACTGAAAGGAAACTGATGAATATGTTTATTTAAGCTAATAAAGTGTTCAAGCTCAGATCCTAATCTAAGACTTGGAATCTAGGGATACAAGAACTTTGAACCCAAGGAAGGACTTTTCCCCTTGGGAAGATTTGCGGTGTGGTCTCACATCTTACTATGTCTTCTCTCTGTTGCTCTCAGTGAAACCTACAGTGACCATCTCCCTGTCCAGGGCAGAGGCTCTAAACCACCACAACCTGCTCATCTGCTCGGTGACAGATTTCTACCCTGGCCAGGTCAAAGTTTGGTGGTTCCGGAATGACCAGAAGGAGACAACTGGTATCGTGTCCACCCCCCTCATTAGGAATGGGGACTGGACCTTCCAGATCCATGTGATGCTGGAAATGACCCCCCAGCGAGAAGATGTCTACATTTGCCATGTGGAACACCCCAGCTTGCAGAGCCCCATCCTCGTGAAGTGGAGTAAGGGGCCATTTGTTTACTTTTTCCTTGGGTCTCACAAATCGGAGAGCATACAGAGCTTCTCTGGTTCATCCATCTAATCCTTTATCCTCGATGTTACTACTGAGCTAGAAATCTAGAGACTAGATCACTTATTTTTTGGTGGGGGCATCAGAAAAATCCTAATCTTGTTTTCTTTCCAGATACTAGAGAGATCACTCTACACATCATGGCCCCAGATCCCAGCCCTGAGTGACTATTGTGGCTGGTGACTGGGGTCTTAGGGTTTAAGGTGATGGATGTGTCCCTCCCCTTGCTCATCTACCCACTATATCCAAGGATTTATTGGCTGGTCCTTTCCTACCTTAGGGAAAGTTGGTCAGAAAGGAGGTCTGGGTTTCCCTGTTATCCCTACCTGCTGCATCTGGACTTCAGACTTCCCAAAGGGACACCATGGGTGGGGGACAAGTGCTAACATTCAGGCTCTGATCCCCAGGGGCACAGTCTGAATCTGCCAAGAGCAAGATGTTGAGTGGCATTGGGGGCTTTGTGCTGGGGCTGATCTTCCTCGGGCTAGGTCTTTTTATCCATCACAAGAACCAGAAAGGTAAGTTACTCTGGGGAAGTGGGGGAGATGAGCTGGGCCTGACCCTTTGCTCAGGGAGGCTTCTGTCTTTAGTTGTAGTTCTTCTTTCTCTTGATGCTGAAAGAAAGGGGGGTGGACTGGTGACTGTGGGTCCTCATCTGCGTGTTTAAAAGGGACTTATTAATGCTCGACTATAAGCACACACAAAAGGTTAATAAAATGTTTATTAATGGGAGGAGATGGAATAACATAGGGGGAGACTTGGAATAAGATTTTAATGGCTGAAAGGTTGCCTGACCACAGTTATAACAGGTGTAATATATTCTAGGGCTTTCTTACCATTCAACCTTGTCTCACTGGTTCCTTTCTGAAAGTTTCTTCCTTTAAGAGAGTCTGAGCATTGCTTCCTTTCCTTTACATGCCAGTTTCATTTATTTTGAATGATTTTACTTTCAGGCAGTTAAGGCCTTGTGGTTGATGAATAGGGAGAAAATTAATTTTTAAGTGGCTTATTTAATTTCCCTTTGGGTGAGTGAAGGGCTGGCTGTTTGTATAATGAGTAATGAGAATTTTCTGTCTATAAATTCCTTTTGTAGGACCTCGTGGGCCTTCACCAGCAGGTACTGTTTCTGCTCTGATTTAAAGGGGATTTTGAGAACAGGTAAAGAAGGTAGGGGTGGGGTGAGTGTACCTGGGTACAAAGGTCTTGGCTTATAGCCTAATTCCCACTCCAGCATTAACAGTTAGGGGAGAATTTGCCCAGTTCCTGAAGGACACTCCTAAGGATAATCCTCAGAGCCAGGCTATGATGTTGGTAACATCTTTCTGTGAAACTTGCAGTCAGAGCCACATCTTGAGTATTAGACACCAGAATGATGTCCACTATCTTGAGCCCTATGTTGGTGGCTACTCCTGTGTGAATTTATAGTGAATTTCCACTAGGGATGGAAAGAAGGTCAATTATTACATTTACTAGAAAGTTTGAAACCTTTGTCTTGTGGAGGGGCTAACAGCTGCTTCCCCACCTCACACACATCTATGTGGGACTGAAGTGCTGTCTTATTTGGCTGATTTCTCTACACAGATATTAGTGGCTGTGATGACAATAAGCCCTACCTTAGCTTTCTCTGATGCTGCGGTGGCCACAAGGGATGGTGAGATGCATGTCCTGCCGGGTCCCCTTAACTGATCACTGTCTCTCTCTTACAGGGCTCTTGCACTGACTCCTGAGGACACTTTGATGGGGATTGATTTTTGCTCTTCTGTAATGCCTGCCTGTCATTACCCAGAATTCTCAAATGCATTTTAGTCTGTCCCTCTGAGATGAGAATCCTACATGACTGACTCAGTCACCATGTCCATTCCTGTGACCCCTACCCCAGGGATGTGGCTGTGATGTTGCTTTTAGCACTGACTCGGGAGCCTGACTGAGTGCTGCCAGCAGCGTCTCCTCAGTCAAAAGGAATTTTTTGGTTTCCAATTCCCCTCCACAGGGAATACATTCAATCCATTAATGTGGCTATAGATATTTATGATAATTAAACATGGTTACATGTTATCTGTCTGTTGAGTCTACTTTTTTAAATAAGTTCATGCTAATCATAGATTTAAAAAATTGACACATAATTGACATATACCTTTCAGGTTGCTGGGATATAACTCAGGTGTAATCTGAAGCTGATTCATACACAGAGTGTAAGGAGCAATTGAAGAAAAAGATATTTTCATATTGGTTGGCGTCATTTCTTTTTGTTTTTATTTTTTATTTTTTATATACATCCTTTTTCGTTTTTGCACGATGTATGCATTTTTATCTTGGTTATATTCCCCATACAATTGCACCCACCTTATTTTGGCCCTAATCCCTCCTCTCCACCCCCCCCCATAGTGTGTCTCTGGTTTAATGTTGCTTGTTGATTTTGACTTTTTCTTTATTATAGTTATTCTTTTTCCTGGTCCCTTATTTAGGTTTTCTAAGTGCTGCTATGAGTGAGATCATCCGGTATTTTTCTTTTACTTTCTGGCTTATTTCGCTGAGCATGATCCCTTCCAGCTCCATCCATGTTGCTGCAAATTGCATGAGTTTATCTTTTTTGATTGCTGAGTAATATTCCACTGTGTATAAGTACCACATCTTCTTGATACAATCATCTATTTTTGGGCATTTGGGTTGTTTCCAAATCTTAGCTATTGTAAATAGTGCTGCCATAAAAATAGGGGTCAGGTGCCATTTTGAATTAATGTACCTGTGTCCTTTGGGTAAATACCTAGGAGTGGAATTGCTGGATCATATGGAAGCTCTATGTTTAGTAGGTTGAGGAATCTCCACAGAACTTTCCATAGTGGTTGGACCAGTTTGCACTCCCACCGCAGTGCAGGAGAGTTCCTTTTTCTCCACAACCTTGCCACATTTGTTGTTGCTAGTTTTTTAAATATGTGCCATTATCATTGGTGTAGATGGTATCTCATTGTAGTTTTGATTTGCATTTCCCTGATTACAAGTGAAGTTGAACATTTTTGCATATGCCTGTTGCCAT
This sequence comes from Talpa occidentalis, assembly GCF_014898055.3. Classification (NCBI taxonomy): domain Eukaryota; kingdom Metazoa; phylum Chordata; class Mammalia; order Eulipotyphla; family Talpidae; genus Talpa; species Talpa occidentalis. The sequence goes on along the minus strand of NW_023602073.1, from coordinate 54,943,713 downwards.
TGCATTTCCTTTTTGGAGAATTTTCTTTAGTTCTTCTGCCCATTTTTGGCTGGATTATTTTCTTTGTTTTTGTTTAGTCTCATCAGCTCTTTGTACATTTTGTGACCAGTCCATTATCATTAGAGTTCTGTGCAAAAATTTTCTCCCAGTTGGTGGGGCTTCTCATTTTGGTTATTGTCTCTTTTGCTGTGCAGAAGCTCTTTAATTTGATGTAGTCCCAACTGTTTATCTTTGCCTTCACTATCACTGCTTTGGGTGATGTGTCTGTAAAGATGGTCTTTGAGGTGCATGCCATGTAGTGTTCCTATATTTTTCTTCTACATATTTTTATGGTTTTCAGGTCTTATGTCTAGTTCTTTAATCCATTTTGAGTTGGTTTTTGTGCATGGTGTGAGGTAGTAGTCAAGTTTCATTCTTTTCCATGTAGAAGCCCAGTTTTCCAAGCACCCTTGTTGAACAAACTTTCTTTGCTCCATGCATATTCTTTTGCTCCTCTGTCAAAGATTAGTTGACCAAAAACCTGTGGTTTATTTTCTGGTTTTCTATTCAGTTCCGTTGGTCCATGTGTCTGTTCTTTTCCAATACCATGCAGTTTGATGATTATGGCTTTGTAGTATAAGTTGAAATCTGGAGAGTGCTGCCTCCATTCCCTTCTTTTTGTTTCAAGAGGGATTTGGCTATTTGGGGTTTTTGGTGGCTCATATGAATTTCATCAATATTTGCTCTGTTTCTTTGAAGAATGACATTGAAATTTTTATTGGAATAGCATTGAGGTTGTAGATTGCTTTTGGTAGGGTGGCGATTTTGAATAATGTTAATCTTTCTCAATTCACGAGGAAGGGATGTCTTTCTATTTCTTTGTGTCTTCTTCTATTTCTTTTAATAGTGTTTTATGGTTTTCTTTGTATAGGTCCTTTACTTCTTTTGGTAGGTTTATTCCCAAGTATTTGATTTTTTTTTTGTTTCAATAATAAAAGGGATGGTTTTCTCAATTTCTTCTTCTTCAGATTTATTGTTTGTGTATAGGAAGGTTGCTGATTTTTGTGTGTTGATTTTGTATCCTGCCACTTTAGTAAACTGACTGATTAGTTGAATTAGTTTTTTCTGTGGAGTTTTGGGGTTCTCTATGTATATATCATATCATCTGCACATAGTGATAGTTTGACTTCTTCTTTGCCTATTTGGATTCCTTGTATGTCTTTCTCCTGTCTTATTGCTCTGACTAGGACTTCCAGTATTATAGTGAAAAGCAGTGGTGAGAGTGGACATCCTTGTCTTGTTTCCAGATCTTAATGGAAATGCTTTCAGCTTTTCACCATTGAGAATGATATTGTCTGTGGGCTTTGTCATATATGGCCTTTATGATGTTGAGGTGTGTTCCTTGTATCCCGAGAATTTCAAGGGCCTTTATCATGAGTGGGTGTTTGTTACTTTGTCAAAAGCTTTCTCAGCATCTATTGATATTATCATATGGTTTTTATATTTCTTTTTGTTGATGTGTTGGATTACATTGATTGATTTTTGGAAGTTGAAACCATCCTTGTGTCCCTGGAATAAATCCTACTTGGTCGTGTTGAATTTCTTATGGATACTTTTTTGGATTCTGATAGCTAAAATTTTTTGAGGATTTTTGCATCCATGTTCATTAGAGAGATTTGCCTGTAGTTTTCTTTTTTGTGTTGTACTTGTTTGGTTTGGTATTAGTAGTAATGTTGGCTTCATACAACGTGTTTGGTATTATCCTTTCCTTCTCAATATTTTGAAAGAGTTTGTGAAGAATAGGCAGTTATTCGTCTCTGAATGTTTGGTAGAATTCATTGTAAAATCCATCAGGTCCTGGGCTTTTGTTTTTGGGAAGGGTTTTGATTACCATTTCATTTCACTGCTTGTAATTGGTCTGTTTAGGTGTTCTATGTCTTTCTTTATCTAGCTTTGGGTGATTAGAGAGTTGTAGGAATTTGTCCATCTCTTCTAGATTTTTGAGCTTGTTTGCATATAACTGTTCATAGTAGTTTCTGATTATTCTTTTGATTTCTGCCGTGTCTGTTGTTGATTTCTCTCTCTTTCATTTTGATCCTATTTTTTGTGCTTTCCTCCATTTTTCTTTTGTGAGCCTGGCTAGGGATTTGTCTATTTTATTCATATTTTTGAAGAACCAACTTTTGGTTTCATTGATCTTTTGGATTGTATTTTTAGTTTCAATTTCATTTATTTCTGGTTTGGTTTTTATTATTTCTTCTACCTTTTGGGGTTTTGTTGTGCTTTTCTAGTTCTTTGAGCTTTGAGATTAGGTTCTTTGAGTTCTTTCTTGTTTCTTGATGTGAACCTCTATTGCTACATATTTTCCTCTAATTTCTCTCCTTTTGCTGCATCCCATACATTTAGATAATTGGTGTCCTCCTTGTCATTTAACTCAAAGTGTTTTTTATTTTATTTTTTTATTTTTTTATTTTTTTATTTTTAATAATACATTTTATTTTTATATTCCCATACAATTACAATCCCCCCATTTTGACCCCAATCCCTCCCCTCCCGCCACCCACCCCCCAAAAAGTGTCTCTGGTTCATAGTTTTTTGTTGATTTTGATTTTCACTTTCTTTATAGTTATTCATTTCCTTGGTCCTTATTTAAGTTTTCTAGATTCCTGCTATGAGTGAGACCATCCGGTATTTTTCTTTTTCTTTCTGGCTTATTTCGCTGAGCATGATCCCTTCCAGCGCCATCCATGTTGCTGCAAATTGCATGTGTTTATCTTTTTTGAATGCTGAGTAATATTCCATGGTATATATGTACCATCTCCTTGATCCAGTCATCTATTTTTGGGCATTTGGGCTGTTTCCAAAGCTTAGCTATTGTAAACAGTGCTGCTCTAAACATAGTGGTGCAGGTGCTCTTTGGAATTGATGTTTCTGTGTCCTTTGGTAAATACCTAGGAGTGGAATTGCTGGATCTATGGAAGCTCTATGTTAGTAGGTAGTAAAAATCTCCACACAGCTCTCCATAGTGGTTGGACCAGTTTGCACTCCCACCAACAGTGCAGGAGAGTTCCTTTTCTCCACAACCTCGCCAACATTTGTTGTTGCTGGTTTTTTAATATGTGCCATTCCTTACTGGTGTAAGATGGTATCTCATGTAGTTTTGATTTGCATTTCCCTGATGACAAGTGATGTTGAACATTTTTCATATGCCTGTTGGCCATTTGCATTTCCTCTTCAGAGAAGTTTTCTTTTAGCTCTTCTGCCCATATTTTGACTGGATTATTTTCTTTGTTGTTGTTGAGTCTCATCAGCTCTTTGGCAGATTTTTGTGATCAGTCCTTTATCATTAGTGTTGTGTGCAAAAATGTTCTCCCACTCAGTGGGGTTTCTCTTTGTTTTAGTTATGTCTCTTTTGCTGTGCAGCAGCTCTTAATTTGATGTAGTCCCAGCTGTTTATCTTTGTCTTCATTATCACTGCTTTGGGGTGTTGTGTCTTGTAAGAATGTCTTTGATGTGCATAGCACGTAGTGTTTTGCCTATATTTCCTTCTATGTATTTTATGGTTGCAGGTCTTATGTCTAGTTCTTTAATCCATTTTGAGTTGGTTTTTTGGTATGGTGTGAGGTAGTAGTCCAGCTTCATTCTTTTGCATGTAGCAACCCAGTTTCCCAGCACCATTTTATTGAACAAACTTTCTTTGCTCCAATGCATGTTCTTTGCTCCTTTGTCAAAGATTAGTTGACCATAAATCTGTGGGTATATTTCGGATTTTCTATTCGATTCCATTGGTCTGTGTGTCTGTTCTTGTTCCAATACCATGCAGTTTTGATGATTATGGCTTTGTAGTATAGCCTGAAATCTGGGAGTGTGATACCTCATTCCCTTCTTTTTTTTTCAGGAGAGCTTTGGCTATTCGGGTTTTTTGTGATTCCATATGAATTTCGTCAATAATGTTTCTATTTCTTTGAAGAATGACATTGAAATTTTGATTGAATAGCATTGAATCGGTATATTGCTTTTGGTAGGATGGCCATTTTAATAATGTTTATTCTTCCAATCCATGAGCAGGGGATGTCTTTCCATTTCTTTGTATCTTCTTCTATTTCTTTTAACAGTGTTATATAGTTTTCTTTGTAAAGGTCCTTTACCTCTTTTGTTAGATTTATTCCCAAGTATTTGATTTTTTTGTTTTCGATAATAAAGGGGATGGTTTTTTTCATTTCTTCTTCTTCAGATTTATTGTTTGTGTATAGGAAGGCTTCTGGACTTTTGCATGTTGATTTGTATCCTGCCACTTTGAGAACTGATTGATGAGTTTAATTAGTTTTTCTATGGAGTTTTTGGGGTTTCTATGTATATTATCATATCATCTGCAAATAGTGATAGTTTGACTTCTGCTTTTCCTATTTGGATTCCTTGTATGTCCTTCTCTTGTCTTATTGCTCTGGCTAGGACTTCCAGTAGCATATTGAAAAGCAATGGTGAGAGTGGACATCCTTGTCTTGTTCAGATCTTAATGGAATTGCTTTCCGCTTTTCACCATTGAGAGTGATACTGGCTGTTGGCTTGTCGTATATGGCCTTTATGATGTTGAGGTATGTTCCTTGTATCCCAAGAATTTCAAGGGCTTTTATCATGAATGGGTGTTGCACTTTGTTGAAAGCTTTCTCGGCATCTATTGATATTATCATATGGTTTTTATTTTCTTTTGTTGATGTGTTGGATAATGTTGATTGATTTTCGGATGTTGAACCATCCTTGTGTCCCTGGAATGAATCCTACTTGGTCGTGGTGAATTATCTTATGGACACACTGTTGGATTCTGATAGCTAAAATTTTATTGAGGATTTTGCATCAGTGTTCATTAGGGAGATTGGCCTATAGTTTTCTTTTTTTGTGTTGTCCTTGTTTGGTTTTGGTATTAATGTAATGTTGGCTTCATAGAACGTGTTAGGTATATACATTCCTTCTCAATTTTTTGGAAGAGTTTGTGAAGGATAGGCACCAATTCGTCTCTGGATGTTTGGTAGAATTCATTTGTAAATCCATCAGGTCCTGGGCTTTTGTTTTTGGGGAGGTTTTTGATTACCATTTCAATTTTGCTAATTGTAATTGGTCTGTTTAGGTGTTCTATTTCTTCTTTATCAAGCTTTGGGTGATTGTAGAGTTGTAGGAATTTGTCAATCTCCTCTGGATTGTTGAACTTGTTTCCATATAACTGTTCATAGTAGTTATTAATTATTCTTTTGATTTCTGCTGTGTCCGTTGTGATTTCTCCTCTTTCATTTATTATCCTTTTTATTTGTGCTTTCTCCCTTTTTGCCCTTGTCGGCCTGGCTAGGGTTTTATGTATTTTTATTTTTTTTTTTTTCGAAGAACCAGCTCTTGGTTTCATTGATCTTTTGGATTGTTTTTTTTGTTTCGATTTCATTAATTTCTGCTTTGGTTTTTATTATTTCTTTTCTTCTACTGATTTTGGGGTTTTTTTGTTGTTCTTTTCTAGATCTTTGAGCTTCGAGATTAGGTTGTTTCTTTGAGTTCTTTCTTGTTTCTTGATGTGATCATCTATTGCTATATAATTTCCTCTTATTACTGCTTTTGCTGCATCCCATCCATTTAGGATATTGGTGTCCTCCTGGTCATTCAATTCAAAGAATTTTTTAATTTCTTCTTTTATTTCCTCGTTAGTCCAGTGGACTTCCAGTAGTGTGGGTTTCAATCTCCATGAGATAGGAGAGTACCTTGCCTTCTTTTTTGGTTTCTTTCTAGTTTGATGCCTTCATGGTCAGAAAAGATGGTTGGTATGATTTCAATCTTGGTGTATCTGTTGATGTTTGTCTTGTCCCCCAGTATATGATCGATCCTGGAGAATGATCCGTGTGCGCTTGAGAAAAATGTATACTCAGATTTTTTGGGGTTTAGTGTTCTATAGATATCTGTTAAGCCCAAGCGCTGTAGATCCTTATTTAGAGCTTTAGTGTCTTTACTTAATTTTTGTCTTGTTGATCTATCCATTGATGATAGTGGTGTGTTGAAGTCTCCCACTACGTATGTGTTTTCTCTGATGTCTGTTTTCAGAGATGCCAATAGCTGTCTGATATATTTTGGTGCTCCTTCGTTTGGTGAATATATGTTAATGAGTGTTATTTCTTCTTGAAGTATTGTCCCCTTGATCATAATGTAATGACCACTGGGGTCTCTTTTTATCTTTTTGAGTTTGAAGTGTGTTTTATCTGATATGAGTATAGCTGTTCCTGCCTTCTTTTTTGGTCCATTTGCTTGTAGAATTGTTTCCATCCTTTAACTTTGAGTCTATTTTTATCTTTTGCAGCTAAATGTGTTACCTGGAGACAGCAAAAGGTTGGGTTTGTTTCTTAATCCAGCCTGCGACTCTGTGTCTTTTTATTGAAGAGTTTAGTCCATTTCATTTAGTGTTAGTACTGATATGTTAGCATCTGTATTTGCCATTGTGTTTGTCTTTCCTTTGATCTTTTTATTTATTCTTTAATAGCTTTTTTTTTTGGCCTTCTTTTGTTGTTATTTGTCCCTCTGAGGTTCTGGCTTTAGGACTCCTTGTAGTATTTTTGGAGTGGGTGTTTAGTTGTAATGAAATTCCAGAGTTTCTGTTTGTCTGGGAAGGTCCTTATTCTTTCTTCATAGAGGAAGGAGAGTGTTGCGGGATAGAGTATTCTTGGTTGGCATCTGTTTTCTTGGAGTCTGTTGACTATGTCCCTCCACTCTCTCCTTGCCCTAGTGTTTCTTCAGGGAAGGCTGATGTCAGTCTGATTGGTTTCCCTTTGAATGTTATCTGTTTCTTCCCTCTTGTCAGTTTCATTATTTTTCCCTTGTCTTGGATTCTTGGGAGCTTTACTATTATGTGTCTTGCTGTATTTTTCCTTTTGTCATGGAAGTTTGATGTTCTTCTTGCTTCTTGTATATCAATATTCAGCTCCTTCTTCACGTTTGGGAAGTTCTCTTTAATTATATCCTTGAATATTTTCTCTGTTCCTACATCTCTCTCCTCTCCTTCTGGGATTCCTATAACTCTTATATTTCCTTTCCTCATGGAGTCAGATAGTTCCCGAAGTCTTTCTTCTGTCTTTTTCCTTCGTACTTCTCCTTCCTTTTCTGTTTTAGTTCTTTTTATTTCTGTGTCTTCAAGAGTACTTATTCGTTCTTCCATTTCATTTATTCTGCTTTCATTGCTTTTCCCAGAGTTCTTTAGCATCTCCATTAATTCTTTGATCTCCTGCATTTCTTTTACTTCCCTCTTTAGGGACTCAATTTCATTCTTCTGGTCATTAATTATTTTCCCCTTATCATTGTTTTCCTTTATGACTTCTGTCAGCTTTTTAATCACAGCAATTTTAAATTCTCTATCTGGAAGGCTCAGAAGTTCTTCCAAGTTACTGTCGTTGAATCTGGTAGATGGTTTTCTTTTTGCGGTGTGCTTTTTTGCTGAGGAGTTGCTGGATTGCATGTGGTTTTTCTACTCCCTACTGCCTGTTTTCTAATTTGCCATATTCCTTGTGACACTTTGTTGCTGGTACTGGCCGGCATCTTGGGCGACCTTCCCAGCTCACCTCTGGCTCCTCTGGGGAACTTCTGCTGGGTTCACACAGTCTCCACCAAAGAAAGGTCCCTGCTGCAAATGCCGGTGCCAGGCACGCTCCCCTGCATGCCCGGTCTGCCCCAGCGGTGTGTGCCGCTCCCCTCTGGGCTGGGACTGCAGGCTAGAAGGTGCCAGGCATGGGCAAGCCTCCCAGCTTACCTCTGGCTCCTCAGTGAGCCTTCTGCTTGCTTCACACAGTCTCCAGCAAAGAAAGGTCCCTGCTGCAAAATGCCAGTGCCGGGGACACGCTCCCCTGCACGCCCGGTCTGCCCCAGCGCTGGGTGCTGCTCCCCTCTGAGCTGGAACTGCAGGCTAGAAGGCGCCCAGCATGGGCAAGCCTCCCAGCTTATCTCTGGCTCCTCTGTGAGCCTTCTGCTTGTTTCAGTCTCCACCAAAGAAAGGTCCCTGCTGCAAAATGGCGATGCGGGAATGCACTCCCCTGCACGCCTGGTCTGCCCCAGCGGTGGGTGCTGCTCCCCTCTGGGCTGGGACTGCAGGCTAGAAGGCACCTGGCATGGGCAAGCCTCCCAGCTTACCTCTGGCTCCTAGGTGAGCCTTCTGCTCGTTTCACAGTCTCCACCAAAGAACAGTCCCTGCTGCTCAAAGTATTTTTTAATTTCTTCTTCATCTCCTCATTACTCCAGTGGTCTTCCAGTAGTGTGGGTTTCAATCTCCATGAGGTAGGAAAGTTCCTTGCCCTCTTTTTATGGCTTATTTCTAGTTTGATGCCTTCATGGTCAGAGAAGATGGTTGGTATGATTTCAATCTTAGTGTATCTGTCGATGTTTGTTTTATGTCCCAGTATGTGATTAGTCCTGGAGAATGAGCCCTGTGCACTTGTGAAAAATGTGTACTCAGATTTTTTGGGGTTTAGTATTCTATAGATGTTTGTTGAGCCCATGAGCTCTCGTTCCTTATTTAGAGCTTTAGTGTCCTTATTTTTTGTCTCATTGATCTATTCATTGTTGATAGTGGTGTGTTGAAGTCTCCTACTACATATGTTTTCTCTGATGTCTATTTTCAGTGATGATAATAGTTGTCTGATATATTTTGGTGCTCCTTCATTTGGTGAGTATATGTTAATAAGCGTTATTTCCTCTTGAAGTATTGTCACCTTGATCATAATGTAGTGACCATTGGGTCTCTTTTTATCTTTTTGAGTTTGAAGTCTGTTTTATCTGATATAAGTATAGCTGTTCCTGCCCTCATTTTGGTCCATTTACTTGTGGGATTGTTTTCCATCCTTTTACTTTCAGTCTATTTTTATCTTTTGTGGTTATGTGAGTTTCCTGGAGACAGCAAAAGGTTGGGTTTTATTTCTCCATCCAGCCTGCGACTCTGTGTCTTTTTATTGAAGTGTTTAGTCCATTTGCATTTAGGGTTAATACTGATATGTTAATGCCTGTATTTGCCATTTTGTTTGACTTTTCTCAGGTTTTATTTACTTATTTTTTTAGTAATAAGTTTTTTTTTTGGTCTTGTTTCATTTTTATTCATCTCTCTGTTGGTTCTGGCTTAGGACTCCTTGTATTTTTTGGAGTGGGGGTTTAGTCATAATGAAATTCCAGAGTTTCTGTTTGTCTGGGAAGGTCCTTATTCTTTCTTCATAGAGGAAGGTGAGCTTTGCGGCATAGAGTATTCTTGGTTGGCATATGTTGTCTTGGAGTCTGTTGACTATGTCCCTCCACTCTCTCCTTGCCCGTAGTGTTTCTTTGGAGAAGTCTGATGTCAGTCTGATTGGTTTTCCTTTGTGTGTTATCTGTTTCTTCCTCTTGCCATCTTCATTATTTTTCCCTTGTCTTGGATTCTTGGGAGGTTTACTATTATGTGTCTTGCTGTATTTTTCTTTTCATCATGGAAATTTGGTGTTCTTGCTTCTTGTACATCTATTTTCAGCTCCTTCTTCACATTTGGGAAGTTCTCTTCAATTATATCCTTGAATATTTTCTCTGTTCCTAGGTCTCTCTCCTCTCCTTCTGGTATTCCTATAACTCTTATATTTCCTTTCCTCATGGAGTCAGATAGTTCCCAGTCTTTTTCATTTGTGCTTCTCTCTCCTTTTCTGTTTTGGTTCTTTTTATTTCTGTGTCCTTGAGTGTACTTAATTGTTCTTCCATTTCATCTATTCTGTTATCACTGCTTTTCCCAGAGTTCTTTTGCTCTGGGACTCTGGGGGTGGCCAGTGGGCCTTGAAAAGCAGCCTGTGTATGCCCAGCAGCCAGGTGGAGGAGAAAAGCCAACTGAGAAGGCAAAAGCTGGTGCTGATGCTAAGTTTGAGAAGCCTTGAGCAGCTGTTAAGCAGCCTAAGTGTGCTGAAGGCCAGTGAGTCTCATAAAATCACCTGTGGGTGATGCCCTGCTCATTCTTGAGTGAGGGTGAGGAGCTGAGGAACCCGTTCTTGGGGGACGGGTGGGGAATGTGGCTTGGAGTGAAGACCAAGACAAAGAGGGGACCCAAGAGAGGCCGCATGTAGAGTTTGGATCCCCGACCCATGTGCTTATGCAGTGGGTTGGCCTGAGTGCAGGGGTCTGCGAGACGCATTGGTGGCTATGAAAGCCGAGTGTTGGAGCTACAGCAGACAGAAACCCTGAGGGTTGGCGATTACCCCCAAGAAAATAGAATTGCCAATCCCAGAGCTAGTGCATCCTGGGGGTGGATGCGGTGTGTGGCTTGTAGCCGAGACTACAGCCAGAGAAGGCCAGGAAGCCTGACGGCTCCTGACTTGTTACAGTAGATGCTGTGAGTGATTCCTCTCCCTCTTATGAGCAGTGCCTTTGGCAGCAGATTTGGTGGCTCATCGGCTGGTACCAATAATTGTCTTTTGACACTAAGTTGGGGCCCTGTCTGGACGTATTTGTGTTCTGTTGTATTTTGTTATATTGTGATGTATTTGCTTTTGTGGGCCATGGCTGCATTGTTTATGTTTGTTAAGGAAAATTGTATATATAAAGACTATGGCAGAAAACCCTGAGGGGGTGGACTGTAGGGTAAAGGAAAAATGTCAGGTTTTTCTGCCCTCCCGCCATCAGGATAGATGATGGATCCTTGTGGTCCTGAATGCATGCCTGATGGCGGCCACCTGGAATAGGGTGTGGGCATAGGTAGATGGGATTCACCTGGGCTAAGACTGTGCTTTTAATGGCGGCTTCACGGGGACGCCAGTAGAAGCCGAAGGAGAAGCCGAAAGAGAGACGCAGAGAGAGAAGCAGAGATCACCGGAGAGCCCAGATAGAGTGAAGATTTGCTGGGGGCTGGGAGGACTGCCAACTTCCTGGCCCCCCAGCATCCTTGCCTACTGTGTATGAGGTAAATCCCAATAAAAGACCTGCAAAAACCACTGAGGACTCTCTCTGACTCCTTTACCCGGTCTGCATGGGATCAGAAAACCTGCACTGTGGTCCTTCCTGTCCCTACAGGCTGGCAATAGAATGTTGCCCTGCTGTCCAAGTCCTGGTTTTAATAAGATATCTGAAGACTTTATTTGTAATTGGATGGGAGCAGAGGCACGATGCAGCCTTGCCTCCACTGGAGCCAGGCCACCTTTCCTGCTCCTCTCATTTAATGTCTGCAGCACCTCCCATAGACGTCGGCTCCACCCGGCCAGCCTCTGAGTGGGGGCAGTGGCTCTTAGTCCTTGCTTCAGCAGGCCATTATACTACTCTATGATCCCTGCAGCTTTGGGATTATAGGGAGTGTGAAACTTCCATTCAACACCCATGTTCTTGGCCCACTGCTGCACACGGGCTCCTGTAAATGAGTCCTTTGGTCGCTCTCCACTACGAGCGGACATCCATGTGCAGCACATAGCCGTGCCAGTGCTGCCAAAACTGCCTTTTGGTCCACATGTAGAGCAGGGTAAGCTGCCAATAACCCGGTAGCACTGTCCACACAGGTGACCGCATATTGTTGTCCATCGGAGCGAGGTAGTGGTCCAATGATGTCAATCTGCCAGCGTGTCAGGGGTACCTGCGCCTACAACACCTGGCCTGTGGATGCAAAAGTTCTCTGGGGGTAAGTCCTGGAACATACTACACATTGTTTACAAACAGTCTGAATTTCTTTTAAAGTTACAGGTAGACCCCAGGCACGCACAGTGGCCCACATTGTCTTTTGCCCTGCGTGAAGCAAGCGTCTGTGTAGCCACTGTGCAACATCCCACCCTGGAGCAGTTTCAAGCCATCGAATCCGGGCTAGGGTATCTGCCTCATCGTTGCCTGGTGAGGCAAATGGGGCATGTCCTGTGACATGATAAACAGTCACCTGCTTCTGATGCCCCAGATCCCATAGATCTTTCCATAGGGCCTGGCCCCACAATGGCCAATGCATAACTGTCCAGTCATTTAGATTCCATGTGGAAATCCAGTGTCAGACCCCTGTACACAGCCCAACTGTCAGTACAGATAACTAGAGGGGAAGGCTCATGGGCCACCACCATCCATACTGCTCGCAGTTCAGCCCAGTGGCTGCTCTGTCCTGTCCCGATTTCAAACCAAATAGTGTCCGTTTCTGGGTGTACAGCCACCACTGTCCAAGAGGCTGGCTGACCCCAGCTGGAGCCGTCTGTATACCAGGCCTCTGCTCGAATCGGTGCTTGACCCTCCTTGTAGGGACTAACTTCGGGTTCAGCTTCTACACAGGCTTCTGAAGTTGGTTCGATAGTAACATATGTCACAGGACCAAGAACCTCCTGCAACTCCACCCTTAAGGGGCTAGTTGACAGGGTGCAGCACTGTTTTAAGTATGCCCCCCACTTCGCCAAAGTGGGCGTTTGAGCAGTACCACTATGGGGCTTGGTTGTCCAGTCCTGTACCCATCCAGCTATTGGGTAAGTGGTTCTCACTGAGACAGGGGCTGTGGCAGTTATATTTTCAGTAGCTAGTAAGGCTGTATATACCACTGCTAACTGTTTCTCAGTTAAGGAATACCTAACCTCAGCTCCCTTCCAGAGTTGGGACCAGAACCCAATAGGTTGTCGTAGCCTTTCTGATTTTTGTCAGAATCCCCACCCGAACCCTTCCTGAGTAACATGCACATTGAGCTCACGGGGTTGGGCTGGGTCAAAAACCTGCAAGGCCTGAGCAGTCTTTATAGTTCGTTTGGCCGTGGCAAATGCTGTGTCTGCCTCAGCTGACCAATCCCACCTGGCTCCCTTACGTATTAATATATACAAGGGTCGTAGGAGCTGGGCCATGTGAGGTATAAACGCTCTCCAGTAACCCAGCAGACCCAGAAAGGCTTGCAGTTGCTTCACTGTGGTTGGAGTGGGGTAAGCTTGCACTTTATCTATTACAGCTTAAGGGATAACCTTTGCTTACCCGACCAAACAACTCCCGAACTTAACTGACAGTCCAGGCCCCTGCAGTTTGCTTTCGTTGATTGCCCAGCCGCATGTTTTCAGGTGTGTTAATAAGAGAGCTACTGCCTTTTCCAGATCTGTAAGAGAGTCACTTGTCAATAAAATATCATCAATATAATGGTATAAACGCACTGAAGATGGCCTCTCCCACCTGGCCAAATCTGCTGCCACCAGCCCGTACACAGAGTAGGGCTGTGCAGGTATCCCTGTGGCAGCACAGTGAATGTCCATTGCCAGCCTTCCCAGGTGAAGGTGAACTGGTCTTGACTTCCTGGGGCTATATCTATCGGGAAAAAAAAGCATTTGGCAGATGGGCTACAAAATGATACATTCCCAGCTCATGGCTCAGACAATCCATTAAATCTGCCTGCGAAGGCACTGCAGCATGCAAGGGGGGAATCTACCTTATTCAACTCATGGTAATCTACTGCCATGTACCAAGAGCTATCGGGTTTCTTCACTGGCCACATCAGTGAATTGTAGGGACTATGGGCTGTAAGCACAATGCCCACTTTCTCCAGTTCTGATATTGTGCCTGTAATTTCTTTGTAGCCTCCGGGCAACCGATATTGCTTGGTATTAGTCACTCGCCAAGGGACTGGCAGTTGTATGGGTGGATGCTTAGCATGTCCTCTCACCACTGCCTTTACCACACGCACTCTAAGGTGAAACTCTGACTGTGGTTTCTAGCCATAAGCCACGTAGCACATCCACCCCCAGGATGTACTCCGGGATGGGCGATACATATACTTTATACTCTTTCGGGGGTAATCACCCAATCCCCAGAGATAGTCTTACTGCCGTCACTTTGACACTCTGGCCTCCATAGCCATCAATATAACAAGTAGACCCATGAAATCTTTCTGGATTTCCAGAGCAGAGTACATTCTTCTCCTGTGTCTACCAGAGCTAAAACCCTTTGCTCCACATGTGGCCTCAGGTCCCTGCCTGTCCCCTGTGGACGGGTTCCTTGGCCCTCACCCTATTCCAAAGATATCAGGCCATCACCCGAGGACGGGGTTGGCAGCAAGTCGTCTTCCAGGTGCAGGGCGCGCGCCTGAGGCCTGGGGCTTCCAGGCTCCCCCTGAGCAGCAGTCCTTCTCATGGGTGTGAACCTCTGGTCTTCTTGCAGCTGCTGCCATAATTCCAACAAATATGCATTGGGCTGCACGTGTATTTTAGTGCCATCTACACCTGCTCTTACTAAATCCATCTACATTTGGTTACAGGTGACTTTTATAGGTTCTGTGATGCCAAGAGGCTTCCTTGCCCTCCTTGGCATTCCTTTTGACCTTTCAGAAACTACCCATATTCCTTTCTGAGAGCGCTGGCTCTCAACTTCGCCCAACCTGGCTATCATTGTTGTGACGACATGTATCTGATGTCCCACATAGGGTGCTATTACTGCCATGAGGGATCCAAATGTAGATGAGGGGGCACTCTTTAATATCAAGTCTCTCATCCCTGCTGTGAAACACTTGTCGTCAGGACCATGGGTATTCACATTGAACATGGCCTGCCGCATCCCCAATTCCTGAAGTACCTGTACCAGCTTGGCGTACGTCTGCCATCTGCTTACTGTCCCCGGCACGCCTCCTGCATCAGCCCATACTGTCCGTATGGCAGCCATTATCCACTCCAGGAGGGTGTGGTCGCCCTGGCCATACCGCCAGCCTCTGTCGCAAGGATGGGTGTGAAGTCACTGAGGCCAGTCTCTCCATCTCTTGTGCTGTGCAAATAATCCCATCCACTCCCAGGTCCCATAAATGCAGCAGCCAGGCTGCCAAGGGCTCCCCTGGTTTCTGGCGGAACTGTTTGCCCAAGTCCACCAGTTCCGCCTGGGTGTATGGTCGATAGGTAGTAAATTCTGTCATTTGTGTTGGTCTAGCAGCCATACCCCTGGGGCCATGGGTCGCTGCCACTTCATTTTCTGAGTCACCACCGGGTGGACTCGGAGCATGGGACCAGCCTCCTCCTCCTCTCCAGAGAAGTCTAGAATCTCTGGAGTGGCAGGTTGGTTTGCCACCACCGGTTGCGATTCGGGCAAAGGGCCAGCCTCCCTCTCCTTCCTTTCTGAACTGGAGTCTGGCATCTCCGGAATGGTGGGTTGGTTTCTCTGAACTTCTTCCTCCAGAATCCTCAAATGTTGTTGCAGTATCCACATCTCTTCCCGCATCTCATCCTGTACTTGCTGGATTCTAGATTGCTCTTTCTGCCTGGACTCTCGCAGAGCTGAGAGAAACACCCATTCCACGGCTCCTGCCGCCTCGCGGGCACTGCATCCACTCAGGGTTTCTTCTATTTCATACAGGGCCTGTTCCAACTGCCCCGGGGATCCATCTACCTCTGGCCATTCCTGGGGAGGTGCCCACTGGGTGAGGAGGTCGGCCACCGAGTACCATCTGCTCGTGGCCAGCCACCCGGCAATTCCTCTCCAGGTTCCAAAGGGTTTTGTCTGCGTAGAATTGTCCTGCTTTGAACCGTCCTGCCGTCTATGCCAGTTGTAAAGCAACCAATCCATTCCGGGTAGGTTTATGAATGGTTCTAGCAGCCACATGCTCTTCACCGTTGTTTGTAGTCACCGTCCTCCTCTGCACACTCCACTCCTCCACCCTCGACCCCGCACTACCACCACACTGCACTCTGCTGCACCACCCTTATAAATCAGTCTCTTAGCTCAGGTGTACCCACCTACGCATGCCCACACCCTACTCCAGGTGCCTGCCATCAGGCATGCTTTCAGGTACTACACTTGATCTTAGCCAAAAGGCCGAGAAGCGATAGGCATGCTTTCAGGACCACAGGGTTCCGTCATCCATCCTAATGGCGGGAGGGCAGAAAAGCCTGATACCTTTTACCTACCCTACAGAAGTGATCAGCTTTTTTTTGCCCTCCTGCCATTAGCATCTGTGCTTGACACCTGTTGTCTTACACTTGTGCCTGATGGCAGCCCTGGGAGTGTGGTGTGGGTGAGCATAGGTAGATGCACCTGAGCTGAGACTGAGCCTGTAAGGGCTGCGGCAGGGAAGGGGCAGAGGACCATGGGTGGAGAGACCAGTGAAGAGAGCATGAGAAAATGCCTGAGAGTTTAGAAAGAGTGAAGATGTATTGGGGGATAGGAGGCCTGCCAGCTTCCCGGCACCGGACCTTCCTGCCTGGCCTGTACCACGACAAATGGTGCAAAAAGATTATTAAAAGCCCAAAAAGCCACTGAGGGCTCCAGGACTCCTTTACCCATCTGCATGGATCATAGAAAACCTGCTCTGTGCCCTGCTGGCACTACAGGGATGGACAGCCAGACTGGGAATCAGACTTACTCTGCTCAACTCTGCAGCCATATCAGCCTGGGACCAGAGTCTGGGTACCCATCAGCCCCTCACAGCTGAAAGCCTGTCTCTGTAACCTGGCCCATGACAGGATGAGCCTGGGTTCTGCTCAGCCCTTGGAGGAGTCAGCTTCCTCGTCTAGAGTGAATGATGGAAGAATGTCTGCAGGGGAGGTGTTGGAGAAAGTCATCAAGAGGATGCAATGGTTGGATGATCTAGACAATTGGAGGCTCCTCACCCACTGTCCTTGGAATGTGTATCCAGCTGACTTTTGCTCCCAGAAGCTGCTCTAAGGACTTAGCCTTGAAATAGTATTGTGGTAATGAGACTACGTGGGTAGTACATGTGACTCAACACAGCTTTGGCCTCTGTATTCTACGGTTTGGTAGGTGCAGAAAACTACTTGGTCTTGCCACTTAACAATCTGGAGTGGCTTACTGACTTTCTGGCCTCTCCCTGCATTCTGTGTACAGGGGGCAGCTTCACATAACACCTAGGAAGCTGCAACTCCAATATCAGGTACTATTTTTCAACTCTGAAATTCATTTCAATATGTGATGTAATGTAAAAGAATAATTCTCCATAACCTCTCTTCTGTAGTATTAAATTCTCATGACAGAAGGACCATTTTTGTGATCATTTTACTCACCTGCTTCAGAAAGTAAAAATAGTGTTTTTTGGTATTTTAGCATATTCTCAAGAAAATATTCCTTAGATTAGTATTGCATTAAAATATTGTGCATTTAAGAAAATTCCTATTCAGACTTAGTCTTTAATGTAGTATACCAGTCTATCACCTTCATGGGAAGTTTATACATATATTCTTTCATCAGTTCCTAATGTAATATTGTTGCAATTGTAAACAGGATCTAATAATGTAACTAATACTATTTTTTTTTATAATACTTTAAACCAATTGTGCATAATGCCCTTTTAACTCTTTTTTTTTAATTTAAAATTTTCTTACATCATTGTTCATTTTTAAACAATATTTGCTTCCCCCACCACCTCAGATGTAGTCCCCATAGAATTTCCTTCCCAAGGCACTCATGCACCATCACTCATTCCTCTGTGCTCCTCCCTCCCTCCCTCTGATCCCTCTCCCTCCTCCTCCCCTGCAGAATGTCTCTGATTTATAATTGTTTGTTTTTGCTTTTTTGTGTTTTGTACTGTTACTATTTTTTTTGCACTGATGTCTTATTTGGTTCCCCTATATTCCTGCTACAAGAGAAACCATGCGATATTTCTCTTTTTCCTTCTGACTTATTTCACTGAGCATAATTCCTTCTTGCTCCATCCACGTTGCTGTGAATGGCATGAGTTTATCTTTTTTGATTGCTGAATAATATTCCATTGTGTATATATACCATATCTTCTTGATCCAGTCGTCTATTTTTGGGCATTTGGGTTGTTTCCAGGTTTTACCTATTGTAAATAGTGATGCAATAAACATAGGTGTACAGGTGTTCTTTTGAATCACTGTTTTTTGTGTCCTTTAGGTAGATCCCTAGTAGTAGTGGAATTGCTAGATCATATGGTACCTCCATTTTTATTAGACTGAGGAACCTCCAGACAGCTTTCCACAGTGGTTGGACTAGTTTATACTTCCACCAGCAATGTAGGAGAGTTCCTTTTTTACTACATCCTCACCAGCATTTGTTATTGCTTGTTTTTTTGATACGTGCTATTCTTACTGGTGTTAGGTAGTGTCTCAGTGTGGTCTTGATTTGCATTTCCCTGATGATAAGGGATGTTGAACATTTTTTCATATGCCTGTTGGCCATTTTCATTTCCTCTTTGGAGAAATGTCTTTTGAGTTCTTCTGTCCCTTTCTTGACTGGATTGTTTATTTTGTTTTTGTTGAACCATGTGAGCTCTTTGTATATCTTTGTGATCATCAGTTGAATGGAGTGCAACAATTTTATTGATGTGTTGTATTACACTGATCGATTTTCATATGTTGAACCATCCTTGTGCCCCTGGGATGAATCCCACTTGGTCTTGGTGAACTATATCCTTTGATGCCTTGTTGGATTCTTTTGGCAAGGATTTTGTTGAGGATTTTTGTATCAGTGTTCACTAGGGAGATTGGCCTGTAATTTTCCTTTTTTGTGCTGTCTTTGTTTGGTTTTGATATTAGTATATTGTTGGCTTTGTAGAACATATTTGGTAGTATTCCTTATTTATCAGTTTTTCGAAAGAGTTTGTGTAGGATAGGCACTAATTCACTGCTGAACATTTGGTAGAATTCATTTGTGAAGTCATCTGGGCCTGGGCTTGTTTTTGGAAGTGCTTTGATTATTGCCTCAATTTCCCTGCTTGTAATTGCTCTGTTTAGTTGTTCTATTTCTTCTTTGTCCAACTTTGGATGATTATATCATTTTAGGAATTTGTCCATCTCTTCTAGGTTGTTGAATAAGTTTGCATATAAGTGTTCAAAGACATCTCTGATTATTCTTTTGATTTCTACTGAATCTGTTGTGATTTTTCCTCTTTCATTTATAATCCTATTTATGTATGTTTTCTCCCATTTTTTCTTTGTGAACCTGGCTAGAGGTTTGTCCTTTTTTTTTTTTTCAAAGAACCAACTTTTGGTTTCATTGATATTTTGGATTGTTTTTTTAATTTCCAATTCATTTATTTCTGCTTTGATTTTTATTTCCTTCTACTGGTTTTAGATTTTTTTTGTTGTTCTTTTTCTAGCTCTTTGAGATGTGACATTTGGTTGTTTCTTTGAGTTCTTTCTTGTTTGTTGATGTGAGTATGTATTGCTATATATTTTCTTTTTATTACTGCTTTTGCTGCATCCCATATTCTGGAAAGTGGTGACCTCCTTGTTGTTCAACTCAAAGTATTTTTTAATTTCTTCTTTGATCTCCTCATTAGTGCAGTGGTCTTCCAGTAGTGTGGATTTTAGTCTCCATGAAGTGGGAGGGTTCCTTGTTTTCTTTTCATGATTTATTTCTACTTTGATGCCATTATGATCAGAGAAGATACTTGGAATGATTTTGATATTCATGTATCTGTTGATGCTTGCTTGTATCCCAGTATATGATCAATTCTGGAGACTGACCTATGCGTGTTTGAGAAAAATGCGTGCTCGGATTTTTGTGGATGCAGTGTCCTATAGATGTCTGTTAAGTTCATGATTTCTGTGTATTTATTTAGGGCTTAATTGTCTTTGTTTATTTTTTTGTTTCATTTATCAGTCCATTCATGAGCGTGGGGTATTGAAGTCTCCCACGATATATACATTTTCTTTAATGTCTGTTTTCAGAGCTGATAATAATTGTCTAATATATTTTGGTGCGCCTTCATTTGGTGAGTACGTGTTGATGAGTGTTATATCTTCCTGATGTCCCCTTGATAATATGTAGTTTCTGTCTATGTCTCTTTTTACTTGTTTTAATTTGAAGTCTGTTTTTTAAGTATAGCTGTTCCTGCCTTCTTTTTTGGTCAATTTGCTTGTAAGATTGTTTTTCAGTCTTTACTTTCAGTCTATGTTTATCTTTTGCAGTTAAATGTGTTTCCTGGAGACAGCAGAAGGTTGGATTTTGTTTTTTAATCCAGCCTGCTCTCTGTGTCTTTTTATTGATAAGTTTAGTCCATTTACATTTACAGTTAATACTGATAGGTTGGCATCTGTATTTGCCATTTTGTTTGTCATTTCATTTCTTGCTTTATTCTGTTGTTCTTATTCATACCTCTGTTGGTTTTAGCTTTAGGTCTTCTTGTAGAATTTTTTGGAATGGGGGTTTAGTTGTAATGAATTTCTGGAGTTTCTGTTTATCTGAGAAGTTCAATATTTTTTCTTCATAGAGAAAGGAGAGCTTTGCAGGATAAAGTATCCTTGGCTGGCATTTGCTGTCTTGAAGTTTGTTGAATATGTTACTCCATTCTCTTTTTGCCCATGGTGTTTCTTCAGAGAGGTCTGATGTCAACACAATTGGATTTCCCTTATAAATTATGTTTCTTCCCCTTGCCAATTTCATTATTTTTTCCTTGTCTTGGACTCTTGCAAGCTTTACTATTATATGTCTTGTAGTTTTCTTTTCATTGTGGTAACTGGGTGTTCTTCTCGTTTCTTGTATGTCTATATTTGTCTCCTTTATCATGCTTGGGAAGTTTTCTTTAATTATGTCCTTGAATAATTTCCTAGTTCCTTTTTCTCTCTCCTCACCTTCTGGAATGCCTATAACTCTTATATTTTCTCTCTTCAGGGAATCTGATAATTGTCGATGATCTTCCTCATTTTTCTTCCTTTGTATTTCTCCCTTTCTGTTTTTGGTTCTTTTTATTTCTGTATTTGAGAACTGATCCGTTCTTCACTTCATTGATTCTGTTCATGGCTTTTCCCAGAATTCTTTATCTCCTCCAGTAATCTTGTAATCTCCTTCATTTCTTTTATTTCATTTCTTAAGGTCTCATTTTCGTTCTTCAGTTCATTGATTATTTGTCTCATATCATTTTTTCCTTTTTGTTTTCTTTATGCTTTTTAATCATTATTATTCTAAATTCTCTATCTGTCAGGCAGAGAAGTTCTTCCATGTCATTGTTGAGATCTAGTGACTGTTTTTCTTTTTATGGTTTACTTCACCTGCAGGCTTGCTTGGTTATTTATATTTTTCCTTCTCTCTGCTGTTTGCTTTCTAATTAGTTCTATGCATTGGGATATTGTACCACTGGTGTTGGCAGGCATCTCTTTGGAGTGCTCCTTCATGGGTGTCAGAAACTGTTTACCAAACTAAGTCCAGCACTGTTAGGCCAAACCTCCCCCAGGGTGTTGATGCTGTGGCTGTGTTTCTGGGCACTGTCACTTATAGTTCCCTCCCCCTGTATTTACTCATCTCCAGCAGGGAATGTTGGGAGTCCCAGCCTTCCAACTATCAGCTAGTTGGTGATTTTGTTCTGGTCACTAGTTGGTGCCAGCGATTTATACTTTTGACCTGTGCTTTTTTCCCAGTAGTTCTCTGAGAAATGGAATGGGGGGAAGGGAGCCCCTCAAGATAGGGGTTATTGCTCATGCTGGGAGCTGTGTCTGCCCCGTGTTCACTGGGTGCTGTGCCCGCAGCTGTGTGGATCCCATGCTCTGAATTCTGTGCTCTAGTTCTCAAGTCCAGTGCCCTCAGATCCAAAACACTGGCTGTCACTCTGTGCAGTGCCCACTGTTATGCTGTGTCCCATGCCCTGGATCCCGTGCCCGACTCTCAGTTCTAGAATGTGGGTTGTTGTGTTGGAACTTCAGTATTTTTGCTCCACATCTCATTTCCCTTCTCACCCCCATTTGCGTAGCCTACCCCTTCTCAGAACCTGAGGGTAGTTTTGGAATCCCTGGCTTCCAACTATCAGGAAGTTCATGAGTTTGTTCTGATCACTAGGTGGCACCAGAGATCTTCCCTAGTATCCTTCCAGAACTGTGCTTTTTTCCCTAGAGACCTAAGGGGAAAAGAGGGGTAGTGTGTGTGTGGGGGGGGGTGTTGTGGAGTGCCTCAATGGCATGGGAGATGCTGTGTCTGCCCTGTGGCCTGCCATCGTGGGGATCCCAGGTCCCAATTTTCGTGCCCTGGTTCTCAGTTCTGAAGCCCTTAGATATGGGATGTGGGTGGTAGCTCAGTTCAGTGCCCACAGATATGATGCTTTTTGCACCCCAATCCCATGTCCGGACACCTAGTTTTTGATTACCCAGTGAGGGTCATTCACCTCAGTGCCAGCTCCCATATGTGGTCCCACAGTCATAGGTTGCGGGTGCTGGGCCCTGGGTTTCCATGATATGCTATGCTTTTCGAGCACATGCGCATTTTGCCACACAAGCTTACCAGCTGGCCTTTGGCTATTTGCAGGTCTTTCTGCAAAGTCCCTATCTTCCTCTAATGGTGGTGAGTTTGCAATTACCCAGTGCCATTTGCTCACCTCCATGGCGATTCCTGCATGGTTCCCCAGAGTTCCTGGTCACGGGGTGTGGTGCCTGCAGTTGTTCCTTTCAGCTCACTATCCTGCTTGATCTCTAGTTTGTTCTTTTTTTTTCTCTTTTCTTTTGTTTGGCATGTGCCAGCTTTGTGGGTGGCAGAGGGTATTGGGGTTTAGATGCTTTCCTCTCTTCTTGTACTCTGATATTGCAACATTCCCCTTTGGGCAGTTTGCCAGCATCACCACTTTATCTTATATGTCCTGGTTTTTGCTGGTTCCTACCCCTTTTTCTCCTTATTGATTTTATGGGAGAACTTACTTGTAGTGTTTCTTCACCGTCATGTGATCCTCTAAAGTCTATTTCGGGTTTTCTATTTGATTTCATTTGCCAGTTTGTTTTTTTTCCAGTACCATACTGTTTTAATAATCATGGCTTTGTAGTATAGTTGAAGTCTGGATGTGATAGCTCCATTCTCCTTTTTAGTCAGGAGAGCTTTAGCTATTGGAGTTTTTTTTGTGGTACCATATGAATTTCATCAATATTTATTCTATTTCTTTGAAGAATGTCATTGAGATTTTTATCAGGATTGCACTGGATCTGTAAATTGCTTTTGGTAGCATGGCCATTTTAATATTTTTAATTCTTCCAATCTAAGAGCAGAGGATGTCTTTCCATTCCTTTTTGTCTTCTTCTATTTCTTTTAACAATGTTTTATAATTTTCTTTGTATATGCCACTCAGCTTCTTTGTTCAGTTCATTCCTAGGCATTTGATTTTTGTTTTGTTTTAATTGTAAATGGAGTGGTTTTTTAATTTCTTCTTCTTCAGATTGACTGTTTGCATCTAGGAAGGCTATTGATTTTTGTGTTTTGATTTTCTAACCTGACTTTACTAGTTTATTGTTTTAATTATTTTTTCATGGAGTTTTTTGGGTTCTCTCTATTTATTATCAGACACCTAGAAATAGTGATAATTTTACTTCCTCTTTCTCTATTTGGATTCCTTTATGTCTTTCTCTTGCATGTGGGTCTGCTAGTCTTAGAGGGCTGCTTAAGCTTCCATTTCTATAACTTGGTTATTGTAAGTAGTGCCGCAGTGAACATAGGAGTGCATATATCCCTTTGAATTAGTATTTTTGCATTCTTCTGCTCGATACCTAGCAGTAGAATTGCTGGATCATATCATAGATCTGTTTTTAATATTTTGAGGAACCACTATACTGTTTTCTATAGAGGCTGGACCATTCTATAGCCCTATGAACAGTTGCTGTTTCTCATCTTTTTAATATGTATTGTCCTCATAGGTATGATATAGTATCTTGTGGTTTTGAATTGCAATTCACTGATGATAACAATGAGAATTTTTTCACATACCTGTTGATTATCTTTGTCTTTGGGAAGTGTTTATTTAGTTCTTCTGTCTGCTTCTTTGATTGGATTATTTGTTTTCTTGTTGAGTTGTCTGAGTGCTTTGTAGATATTGGCTATTAAACCCTTTTCAGATACATGGTATACAAATATTTCCTCTCATTCTGTAGTATGCCTTTTTGTTTTAATGATAGTTTCCTATGTGCAGAAGCTTTTTAGTTTGATATAGTTC
Source organism: Talpa occidentalis (assembly GCF_014898055.3). Lineage (NCBI taxonomy): Eukaryota > Metazoa > Chordata > Mammalia > Eulipotyphla > Talpidae > Talpa > Talpa occidentalis. The sequence goes on along the minus strand of NW_023602073.1, from coordinate 54,919,934 downwards.
CATTTGTTTAATTTTGCCTTTGTTTCTTTTGCTGTTGGTGTTGAGGCTCCAAAGAAATGACTGAATGTAGGTGAGTGGAAAGGAACTATTTCAGCCACCACACCCCATGAACGGGAGCTGTGGAGAATCCTGCAGGATCCGCCCCGGAGGTGAGCTCCAGGCGCCATTAAAGAGAGACCTCGCCCTCCAGGAGGAGGCCAGGACCAGCACACAGCCCCGCCACCCCATAAGCTTGCACGGAAAAGCTGCGCGCTGGAAAAGCAGACGCAGACCAGAATCGGGATCGCGCGGAAAAGCAGTGCGGTTGAAAAGCAAACGCGGATCCAGATCGCAGCTGTCCAGGTCCCCGCGCCTGCGACCTAGGCTTGCGGGGAGACGCGCGGAGGCCCTCACTGAGTGAGCAGGAACCAGGCGCCCAGGCAGGGAGCGGGATTCAAAAGGCGCCATTCCCGCACCACTGAACTGGGCTACTGCCCGCATCCTGGAACTGAGGGCTTTGGAACTGAGACCCGGGGCACGAAATTAGGGGCGTGGGTTCCCCACGACGGTGAGGCACAAGAGAGACACAGCACCCCAAAGCCGTTGAGGTTTACCCTACCATTCCTGCTCTGTTCTCTGTCCCACGGGGTGGAAAATCAGCTACCCAAGGGCTCTAGGAGAGATCTCTGGCGCCGCCTAGCAACTTGAAGCCAGCAGAGGCTCCTGGAGGAGCCAGTGGCCAGCTGGGGAGTTAGCCCACGCCGGGCCCCTTCCGGCCAGTAGTCTGAGCCCACAGGGGAGCGAGCACCCACAGCTGGGGCAGACCAGGCGCGCAGAAGAGTGTGCCTGAGACCGGACGCGAAGGGAGTGTGTCCCACATCACCATTTTAGAACAGGGACATTTCTTCAGTAAAGACTACCTGCAGAAGGCTTCCTCAGGAGCCAGAGGTGAGGGGGAAGTTCGCCCACGCCAGACCCCCTCTAGCCTGCAGTCCAAGCCCAGAGGGGGAGCAGGAACCCACCGCCAGGGCAGACCAGGTGCACAGGGGAGTGTGTCCCCACATCGGCATTTTAGAACAGGGACCTTTCTCCAGTAAAGACTGCTTGAAACTGACATATGGCTCCTGGAGGAACCAGAGGGGAGCAGAGAAGCTCACCCAAGATGCCGGCCAGTCCCAACAACACAGTGTCCCAATGCATACGGCAAATTAGAAAACAGACAGTAGGGAGTAGAAGAACCAAACGCAACCTAGCAACTCCCTAGGGAAAAAGCACACCACAAAAAGAAAACCAGCCCCCCGATTGCAACAACAGTAACTTGGAAGAACTTCTGAGCCTTCCAGAAAGAGAATTTAAAATTGCCGTGATTAAAAACTGACAGAAGTCATAAAAGAAAACAATGATAAGGGAAAAATAATCAACGATCAGAAGAATGCAATTGAGTCCCTCGAGAGGGAAAACAATGGTCAGAAGAATGAAATTGAGTCCCTAAAGAGGGAAGTAAAAGAAATGCAGGAGATCAAAGAATTAATGGAAAAACTAAAGAATTCTGGGAAAAGCAATGAAAGCAGAATAGATGAAATGGAAGAACAAATAAGTACTCTTGAAGACACAGAAATAAAAAGAACCAAAACAGAAAAGGAAAGAGAAGTACGAAGGAAAAAGAACGAAGAAAGACTTCGGGAACTATCTGACTCCATGAGGAAAGGAAATATAAGAGTTATAGGAATCCCAGAAGGAGAGGAGAGAGATGTAGGAACAGAGAAAATATTCAAAGAGATAATTGAAGAGAACTTCCCAAATGTGAAGAAGGAGCTGAAAATTGATATACAAGAAGCAAGAAGAACACCAAACTTCCACGACGAAAGGAAAAATACAGCAAGACACATAATAGTAAAGCTCCCAAGAATCCAGGACAAGGAAAAAATAATGAAGATGGCAAGAGGGAAGAAACAGATAACATTCAAAGGAAAGCCAATCAGGCTGACATCAGACTTCTCCGAAGAAACACTACGGGCAAGGAGAGAGTGGAGGGACATAGTCAACAGACTCCAAGAAAACAGATGCCAACCAAGAATACTCTATCCCGCAAAGCTCTCCTTCCTCTTTGAAGAAAGAATATGGACCTTCCCAGACAAACAGAAACTCCGGAATTTCATTACAACTAAACCCCCACTCCAAAAAATACTACAAGGAGTCCTAAAGCCAGAACCTCAGAGGGACGAATAACAATGAAAGAAGGCCAAAAAAAAAAAGTTATTAAAAGAATAAATAAATAAAATCAAAGGAAAGACAATCACAATGGCAAATACAGATGCTAACATATCAATATTAACTCTAAATGTAAATGGACTAAACTCTTCAATAAAAAGACACAGAGTTGCAGCCTGGATTAAGAAACAAAACCCAACCTTTTGCTGTCTCCAGGAAACACATTTAGCTACAAAAGATAAAAATAGGCTCAAATTTAAAGGATGGAAAACAATCCTACAAGCAAATGGACCAAAAAAGAAAGCAGGAACAGCTATACTTATATCAGATAAAACAGATTTCAAACTCAAAAAGATAAAAAGAGACCCCAATGGTCACTACATTATGATCAAGGGGACAATACTTCAAGAAGAAATAACACTCATTAACATATACTCACCAAATGAAGGAGCACCAAAATATATCAGACAACTGTTGTCCTCTCTGAAAACAGACATCAGAGAAAACACATACGTAGTGGGAGACTTCAACACACCACTATCAACAATGGATAGATCAACAAGACAAAAAATAAGTAAAGAAACCAAAGCTCTAAATAAGGATCTAGAGCAATGGGGCTTAACAGACATCTATAGAACACTAAACCCAAAAAAACGGAGTACATTTTTCTCAATCTCACACAGATCATTCTCCAGGATCGATCACATACTGGGGCACAAGACAAACATCAACAGATACACCAATATTGAAATCATATCAACCATCTTTTCTGACCACGAAGGCATCAAACTAGAAATAAACCATAAAAAGAAGGCAAGGAACTTTCCTACCTCATAGAGATTAAAAACCACACTACTGGACGACCACTGGACTAATGAGGAGATCAAAGAAGAAATTAAAAAATTCTTTGAATTGAATGACAAGGAGGACACCAATATCCTAAATGTATGGGATGCAGCAAAAGCAGTAATAAGAGGAAAATATATAGCAATAGAAGCTCACATCAAGAAACAAGAAAGAACTCAAAGAAACAACCTAATCTCGAAGCTCAAAGATCTAGAAAAAGAACAACAAAAAAACCCCAAAACCAGTAGAAGAAAAGAAATAATAAAACCAAAGCAGAAATAAATGAAATTGAAACTAAAAAAACAATCCAAAAGATCAATGAAACCAAGAGCTGGTTTTCAAAAAAATCAATAAAATAGACAAACCCCTAGCCAGGGTCACAAAGGAAAAAAAGGGAGAAAGCACAAATAAACAGGATCATCAATGAAAGAGGAGAAATCACAACGGACACAGCAGAAATCAAAAGAATAATCAGTAACTACTATGAACAGTTATATGGAAACAACTTCAACAATCTAGAGGAGATGGACAAATTCCTACAACTCTACAATCACCCAAAGCTAGAGAAAGAAGAAATAGAACACCTAAACAGACCAATTACAAACAGCGAAATTGAAATGGTAATCAAAAACCTCCCCAAAAACAAAAGCCCAGGACCCGATGGATTTACAAATGAATTCTACCAAACATTCAGAGACGAATTAGTGCCTATCCTTCACAAACTCTTCCAAAAAATTGAGAAGGAAGGGACAATACCAAACACGTTCTATGAAGCCAACATTACACTCATACCAAAACCGAACAAGGACAACACAAAAAAGGAAAACTACAGGCCAATCTCCCTAATGAACACTGATGCAAAAATCCTCAATAAAATTTTAGCTATCAGAATCCAACAATGTATCCATAAGATAATTCACCACGACCAAGTAGGATTCATTCCAGGGACACAAGGATGGTTTAACATCCGAAAATCAATCAACGTTATCCAACACATCAACAAAAAGAAATATAAAAACCATATGATAATATCAATAGATGCTGAGAAAGCTTTTGACAAAGTGCAACACCCATTCATGATAAAAGCCCTTGAAATTCTTGGGATACAAGGAACATACCTCAACATCATAAAGGCCATCTATGACAAGCCAACAGCCAGTATCATTCTCAATGGTGAAAAGCTGAAAGCAATTCCATTAAGATCTGGAACAAAACAAGGATGTCCACTCTCACCACTGCTTTTCAATATAATACTGGAAGTCCTAGCCAGAGCAATAAGACAAGAGAAAGACATACAAGGAATCCAAATAGGAAAAGAAGAAGTCAAACTATCACTATTTGCAGATGATATGATAATATACATAGAGAACCCCAAAAACTCCACAGATAAACTAATTCAACTCATCAATCAGTTCAGTAAAGTGGCAGGATACAAAATCAACACGCAAAAGTCAGTAGCCTTCCTATACACAAACAATAAATCTGAAGAAGAAGAAATCAAAAAAACCATCCCTTTTTTATTGAAACAAAAAAATCAAATATTTGGGAATAAATCTAACAAAAGAGGTAAAGGACCTATACAAAGAAAACTATAAAACACTGTTAAAAGAAACAGAAGAAGACACAAAGAAATGGAAAGACATCCCCTGCTCATGGATTGGAAGAATAAACATTATTAAAATGGCCATCCTACCAAAAGCAATATACAGATTCAATGCTATTCCAATCAAAATTTCAATGTCATTCTTCAAAGAAATAGAACAATTATTGATGAAATGGAATCACGAAAAAAACCCGAATAGCCAAAGCTCTCCTGAAAAAAAAAGAAGGGAATGGAGGCATCACACTCCCAGGCTTCAAACTCTACTACAAAGCCATAATCATCAAAACTGCATGGTATTGGAACAAGAACAGACATACAGACCAATGGAATCGAATAGAAAATCCAGAAATAAACCCACAGATTTATGGTCAACTAATCTTTGACAAAGGAGCAAAGACTATGCATTGGAGCAAAGAAAGTTTGTTCAATAAATGGTGCTGGGAAAACTGGGTCGGTACATGCAAAGAATGAAGCTTGACCACTACCTCACACCATACACAAAAATCAACTCAAAATGGATTAAAGAACTAGACATAAGACCTGAAACCATAAAATATATAGAAGGAAATATAGGCGAAACACTACGTGATTTGCACATCAAAGACATCTTTACAGACACATCACCCAAAGCAGTGATAGTGAAGGCAAAGATAAACAGCTGGGACTACATCAAATTAAAGAGCTTCTGCACAGCAAAAGAGACAATAACAAAAACAAAGAGAAACCCCACTAACTGGGAGAACACTTTTGCACACAACACTAATGATAAAGGACTGATCACAAAAATCTGCAAAGAGCTGATGAGACTCAACAACAACAAAGAAAATAATCCAGTCAAAAAATGGGCAGAAGAGCTAAAAAGAAACTTCTCTGAAGAGGAAATGCAAATGGCCAACAGGCATATGAAAAAATGTTCAACATCATTTGTCATCAGGGAAATGCAAATCAAAACTACCATGAGATACCATCTTACACCAGTGAGAATGGCACATATTAAAAAAACTAGCAACAACAAATGTTGGCGAGGGTGTGAAGAAAAAGGAACTCTTCTGCACTGTTGGTGGGAGTGCAAACTGGTCCAACCACTATGGAGAGCTGTGTGGAGATTTCTGGACCTACTAAACATAGAGCTTCCATATGATCCAGCAATTCCACTCCTAGGTATTTACCCAATGGACACAGAAACATCAATTCCAAAGAGCACCTGCACCCCTATGTTTATAGCAGCACTGTTTACAATAGCTAAGCTTTGGAAACAACCCAAATGCCCAAAAATAGATGACTGGATCAAGAAGATGTGGTACATATATACCATGGAATATTACTCAGCATTCAAAAAAGATAAACACATGCAATTTGCAGCAACATGGATGGCGCTGGAAGGGATTATGCTCAGCGAAATAAGCCAGAAAGAAAAAGAAAATACCGGATGGTCTCACTCATAGCAGGAATCTAGAAAACTTAAATAAGGGACCAGGAAAATGAATAACTATAAGAAAGTGAAAATCAAAATCAACACAAAACTATGAACCAGAGACACTTTTAGGGGGGCGTGGGCGGGGGGAGGAATTGGGGTCAGAATGGGGGGGGCTGCAATTATATGGGGAATATAAAAATAAAATTTATTATTAAAAAAGAAAAAAAGAAGCTCAACGAGAGGGCAGGAATACATGGGCAGCCATAAGAAGCTTCCTAGTATTCTTCCCATTCAGCTGGACAGACTTGCCAAATCACCCAGGCTTGGGAAAAGAGAGTAAGAGAGTTATTTTAATAGAAATACACCTAAATGGAAACATGAAGCGAGCAGAATGGAGTACTTCAGTCCCTTCCGATCTCAAGTGTCTTTCATTCATGAAGGAACCAGAAGCACTGGCTTTCCAGAAAGCTCAGCTAAGAAAGTTTAAGAGAATCCAGAGAATAACTTCTATTTAAGTCATCTTCCTTCCAAAAAAGTAAACTGGCCACTAGGGTTCTAATAAAGATAGTCTCTTGAAAAAAAAAAAAAAAAAAGAAATGACAATGTAATGTCATGAGTTTTTGTCTATGTATTCATTTATGTATTTTATGGTTCCAGGACTTATTTCCAAGTCTTTAATGTATTTTTAGTTAATTTTCATGCATAATGTGAGATAGTGGTCTAGTTTCTATTTTATAGTTATTCATTTTTTCTTTATCTTTTCCTTTTCAATAATTTGTCTGTAGTTTACATATCTATATAACTTTGAGGCTACATTTATACTACTTCATATGTGCACATGCTTCACTCATCCTCTACCAAACCTCATTTCCTAATACCCTATCTTATTCTTTCCCCATTTCCTTTTCCTTTTCTCTTTTTCCTCTGATAATTAATATTTTCACAAAGTCTAAGAATTATTTTTGCTGTACTTTGACAGTATTTTTTTGTTTTTGTTAATTATATGACACAGATAAGTGAAATCATCCAATACCTGTATTTTACTTTCTGATTTGTTTCACTTAGTAGAATCACCTCAAGCTATCCATTTTGTTCACAAAGGCACTCTTTCATCTTTAAAAAGAGTTGGACAGTATTCTGTTGAATATATATTCCACAATTTCTTGATCCAATCATTTGTTGATGGATACTTAGTTTGGGTCCATGTCTTAGCAATTGTAGAAAGTGCTGCTATGAACATGAGCACCTAAATCTTTTCATATTCTCTGGGTAAATACTTATCAGAGCAATTACTGGATCATATGGGATTTCCATTATTATGTTTTAAAGAATGGTTTTGGCTATTCAGGGCCTTTCTTGTTTCCATACACATTTTATAATTGCTCCATGTCCTTGAAAAAAATTATTGGTATTTTTATATATATTGTGTTGAATCTATAAATTGCTTCAGGTAATGTGACAATTTTAATGATGTTTATTCTTCCAGTCCATAAACAGAGAATATCTTTCCATTTCTTGTGTTTTTAACAGAGTCTTATAGTTTTCCATGTATTTGTCCTTCACCTCCTTCACTGGAGAAGACATCTGATCCTGGGTTTTATTCTTTTGGTGACATTTTATCAGTTTTTCAAATTTTGCACTTGTAATTGCAATGTTTTGATTGTCTTTTGTTCTGGTTCAGTCTTGGAAGTAGATTATTTTTTCTTTTTTTTCCCTGAATAAGGCTATCCAGTTTTCTTACTTTGAAGTACCTTCCCTTCATTTTATATTCTGGCTCCTTTGTCGTAGGTTAACTGTCCATATAAATGTGTCTTTATTTCTGGGCTGTCAATTCAGTTCTATCTGACAGTGTCAATTTTTATTCAAGTACAATAAACTTTGAGTATTGTTTTGAGTACAGTAAACTTGTAGAATAGCTTAAAGTTGAGAGTGTGATATCTCCATTCTATTTTGTCAGGATTTCTATGACTATTTGGGGTATTTCATATAAATTTTATTAATGTTCCATTTATTTGAAGAATATCTTTGAAAATTTAATGGGAATTGCATTGGATCTGTATATTGCTTTGGTAAAATTGTCATTTTAAAATGTTAATTCTTCTAGTCCATGAGATTTCATTATCTGTCCATTTTTTGGTGCCTTTTCTTTATTTCAACAAGGTGTAGTTTTCATTGTATGGTACTTTTATCTCTTTTGCTAAGTTTATTCCTAAGTATTTAATTATTTTTGATACAATTTAGTTTATTGAATTCTGGTTTTTATTTATTTTATTTATTTCATTGAAGTAACTTTGGTTTACCACACTATATATAACTCAAAGGCATAAGATCACAGGTCTTCAGATGTAGATGTACTCTGACACACATCACCTACCACCAAGGTATCCACAGTACTCCATAGTCTACTGTGTCCCCTAAGTTTTTGCTTACCAATCTCCTTCTGCCCATCTGATACCATCAATTATACAGCTGGATTTCTTGGTATTGAATTGGTTTTTCTCATTTCTGTGAGGTGGTTCATCTCAACAAGCCAGAATCAACAGGTACTGGTGGTGAAGAAACAGGAGATTTTATACACTATTGGTGGATATGCAGACTGGTTCCACTCTATGAGAAACGGTGTTTCTCAAATTAATATAAAACTATCATATGATGAAACAATTCCACCCCTAGGAGAATGCACTCCTTAAAAGTGCAGAAAGGAATAATGCACTCCTCTGTTTATTGTTGCAGTATTTACAATAGCCAAGTATTAGAACAACTACATGTACCAACACATTAGATAGATAAAGAAGTTGTGATGCAACACACTGGAATACAACTCAACTATTAAAAAAAGATGAAATTTGCCATTTCTAACAATATTGATGGAACTGGAAAGGATTATGCTAGACAAAATGAAAAAGTAGAAAAATCAATATTGGATGATTTCACTTGCATGTGGATATAAAAAAAAATAAACCAAGAAACAGACAAAACTAAGCCAAAATAAATCTAGAAATCTGTTATATAAATTGAGTCTACCAGACGGATGGATAAATTTAGTTAGCAAAGAGGGGGGAGTGGGCCCATTACAGTATGGTGGAGAATTATTTGGGCTTTAATAGTGGTCCTGGTGTAGTAAATTACATCAGTCTGGTGTGAACCTTCATCCTTGAATCATGTAGCAGTGTAAACTATTGTCATCTCAATTAAAATATAGGAAGGGAAGTTGGATTGCCAATTTGGTAAATAAGGCTGGAAAGAAGTTTCAAGACTTAGGCTTTAGTGTCACCATTACAATTTTATTTAGACTTTAGATGTAATCCCTGTAGCTGGTGATTATTTGAGGTATTGTAATAGTGGTTTCAGGAGACTATATTAGTAAATGTAAATCTGAAGATGGTCTCTATCTCTTGTTGGACCAGGAATAATGACAGGTTCTATTTTTCCTATGGCAGAATTTATTTGAAATAAATTCTTCCTATTCAAGATAGAAAAGTTTTATGTGGCAAATTTCTTTTCTCTCTTAATACAATGGTTGTCAAGTAGTCACTGGATGTTATCCAATATATCCTGATAATATTTCATTAAAGAAAGTTCATCAATTAAAAAAAAAAAGAATTAGTGTTTGCTTCGGGAGCACATATACTAAATTGAAACTAAAATTGGAACGATACAGAGAAGATCAGAAAGAAAAAGAAAAATACCGGATGGTCTCACTCATAGCAGGAATTTAGAAAACCTAAATAAGAGACCAGGAAAAAGACTAACCAATATAAAGTAATAATCAAAATCAACAAGCAACTACAAACAAGAGACACACTACGGGGTGGGGGGGGGGTTGGGGGGGTGGAGGAGGGAGGGGCTGGAAGAGGAAGAACTAGAGTCAAAATAAGGGGGGGGTGCAATTGAATGGGGAATATAACCAAAATGAAAATGCATACATTGTGCAAAGATGAAAAATGATGAAGAATTATATAAAATAAAATATTAAAAAAGAATTAAGTTCTTTATATCTGTATAAATGTTCTTTTATTATTTTGGCAATTTCTCCCCTTCATTCTCTGTTATCTATCTAGCTCTGTTACTTATTATTGGGCATTCTTGATCTATTTTCTGTGTCTTCTTTTGGTCCATGTATTAAATTTGTTTGTTCTTTTTTAATCTCAGGGATATTTTCTTAATTCAATTATAATATTTCTATTATTTTTCCACTTTTTAGCCTCCTATACATATCTTTATAGATACAATATCTTGTCACTGAAAATTTTAATTAAAAAGATTATAAATTTCTTGTTTGCTCTTATATGAACTTCCTCTACTAAATCTGGTAATTTTTATTTTCTTTTTCATATTGCAAGATTTTTTTCAAACATTTTATCTGTCCTCTGCAACCTTGCTCTTCACTTACTATACACCATCTTATTTCCGCTCACACTTATGCAAGTTTCCTCTTAAATCCACCAAATTATATCTGATTTCTGTATAATATTCTTTCCATTACCTTGTTCTTTTTCTTTTTAAATTCTTCAGAGTTTGTAATTGTGTGTCATGTAAGTATTTTGTATGCATATATTTTCTCCCACTGGAGTGTGAGTTTTTTGAAGACAATGTATGTATCTGCGTTCACATTATTTTATACATTCAGAACATAGTATGGTATATCACAAAACTGGTACTCAATGACCATTTTTGCATTATTGATTGAATTAGTAAATAGAGTAACAAAGTTTGGTGTTTAGTTCAGCCAAAAATAAATTGAACATTGCTCTGCTTTCCTTTGATGTTATTACTTGTTACATACATACTTCTTAGGGTTACATTTCTGAATGTGTCTTTACTTATATTTCCTTTTGGCTTCCTTGAATACTTAAAAATATTTGCATTATGGAAAATTTCAGCTATATATGTAGCAGGGAGTATAGTACCAAGTATGAGAAGACCAGCTTTAACAATGATCAATTATGGACAATTTTGCAAACTCATTCACTTAGTAATATATACATACAGGAGTATGTTTTTTTTTTTTAAATTTAACTCTTCATTGTGGAAGTTTCAAATTTACAAAAAGTGGTACAATAGTACAGAGCTTCATTTACCCTTTATCCATCGTCCCCATATGTTAACATTTTATATAATCATAGCACAATTACTACAGTCAGGTTAATAACATTTAAAAATGGATAGTCTACATACATTTTATTGAATTTCTATCAATTGACCACTAATACCATTTCATTTGTATTTCAGAACAACCCTGTGAGGTAGGTGTCCGTATTTCTTTCCATTTTGTAGATCAGAAATCTCACCCTCAAGATCCTAAGTTTTACAGAATTTCAGGTCTTTCAGTTCAGATCTTCACTGGCAAAATTTCTCTAACAGAGAAGCTTGCATTAGAAATGAGTCTGAACCAATATTTCCTGAAGTGTGTTCTTTAGACCACTAGTCTTTTTGTTGATTCATAGCTCCTTCCTTCCGACTTAAAGATTTAGAAAGTATGTTGTCATTGTCCAAAAACAATTTAGGAATCCTATGTAAAGAAACATTTTTTCACCCAAAATTTTCCCCAAACTATTAAAGCATGAAAGAATTTTGCCTGCAATAACTATTTACATCATACAGGACCAATTCTTTAGTCAACCCACTAGTAAATGCTGATAGAATCATCATGACTTCCACCAAAAAAAGGATTTGAGAAGGTAAAGATGCATTTGTGGTTGACTTATTTAAGTATTCTGATGAATTTCTACTTTGCCATATTTTCTAAACAAACAAATATATATATAAATATATATATCACCAAGCTAATACAATGTGAATTTTTATACTAAATTTGCATTTATTCCTCCCACAGAGAATGGATTTGCCTCACATTAGCAAAGCAAATAATTAGCTGCTCAGTTTTGAGAGGAAATTGGATGCCTTTGGCCTTCTTTTTTTTTTTTTTAATAAATTCTCTCTTTTTTTTTAAAGATTTATTTATTCAAAACTGGGATGCAGGCCAGAAGTGTGGGAGGGTGATAGGATTCACCAGAGACAAAGCGGGGAACAGAACAGGCAGATGGACTGAAGACACTGCTAAGGGGAGCAGTGGGAGAGACAGGAGAGGTCTGCTATGCCATGTGGGCATCTCCCTGGCTGGCCAGGAGTCGAACCCGCACTGCAGAGGCTGCAGACAGCTTCACAGTGCTGTGCTCAACCCACTGTGCCACCAGCGGAGGCCCTCCTTTGGCCTTCGAAATTCTATGAATTAATTGATCTATGTATTTACCTTATAGCATCACCAATGTCTCAGCAAACATTTGAGCGGAGAGCATAGAAGGTGCTGGTGATACCCTGTCAGTTTTTTGGCCTCTGAGAAATGGGAAGACAGCAGGCACTTGGAAAACAAATAATATGTAGTGGCTTTTGCTGAGTGCCAAGGTGGTACCTATAGGGTCCCATGGCCAAGTTCTCTGCTCTTCACTCTTACCAATGCCCAGTTTAAACCTCTTATCAATGAGAAGGGTACTAGGAGTTTGGGACATAGAGGAGTATTTTGAAGATAATCTTAGAAATCATATGATTTCATTTGCAAATATTTTATTATGAAAATCTAAATATAATGAATTTTTAGAAACATAGCAATGTCATCAGTACAACTAGAATTAGGTAAATAATTTCTTAATGCAGCAATGTTTAATTTTTCTGATTGTCTCACAATAATTTCTTAGTTGGTGTTTTATTTAAATATACATCCAGACAAAGCTTAGTATTAGGTTGATAGTTTTCTTCAGTTCTTAAAAGATGTGGTTTTTCAGTCCTCTATTTTTTTTGTAAATTATTTGTTGAAGAAATGTGACTTTTCAAATACAACTTTTAAATAGTATTATATTAACTGTTAATATAATATTATTATATTATAATATTGTTCACACAGTCTGAAACAATTAAAGTATATCCTCAAAGAACTTTTTTAGAAGATAAATTAAATTAATGATGATGAGTAATGCACAATTTCATTTACAGTAATGCCATACAGTGAGCCTACTTTTAATTTTTTGCTGATACAATGAAATTATTGTTCTTTTTAAAAGTTAATTTTAATTCAACTACCATTAAATTTGTTTTTCGAAGTGAGAAAGAAATATATGTAAGTCAGCATTTGTTTATTTCTGGGATACTGGTCATAATATGTGATGTGACTAACTGGGAAACTTCACAGTAACAAAGAATTGAAACACCACAAACACACAATAGCAAGAACAGGCCAGCTCCAGGGAGCAAAGGCACAAGGATTAAAAAAATAAGCTAGCTCCAGTCAGTAGGGGAGCAGACCTGAGGAGTTTATGCAAGGACAGATAAGAAGCAAAATAGCTCCCAAGCAGGAGGCTTCCCAAAAGGGGTTGCTGTTGCTGAAAATAACATCAAAGTTTTTATAGTCATGCTCATGTTTTGGGTCTAAGGTATGAGCTGTGGTGGTTGTGCAGCTTCTTGATTGGTCAACCTTGGCTGATGTCCTAACATAGATTAAATGGTGATTTTCAACAAAGTGTTTTGATTTTCTTCCCTGCTATTGACTTTCCCTCCCACCTCTATTATGTCTCCTGGGGTCCCAGTCTGTCAAGGTGTAACCCCTCAATAATGCCATTAATATAATCATCCTATTTCCCAGTGTCACATCTAAATGACTGAGTTCTTGACCTCATGAATTATTGAAATTTACATAAAATTTATTCAAAGTTCTATTGCCATAGTCTTTGCACTGAAATATAAATTTTTACAATTGGGATCATATCTGTTCACAATTTCACTTTTTTTAAAAAAATACACTTTATAGTAGAGTAATTTCAAGTTCATAGCAATACTGAGCAGAAGATACATAGATTTCACATATATTCTTGCCGCACCCATGTATAGCCTTCCTACTATCAACACTTCCTATCAGAATGTCACATTTATTACAACCGATGAACCTACATTGACATGTCATCACCACTCAAGGTCCACAGTTTACATTAGGGTTCTCTTTTAAAGTATGTTCAATGGGTTTGGATAAATACATAATGACATGTATCTACCATTATAGTATCATACAGTTGAATCATCCTAAAAATCCTCTGTATTTTGTTACTTACATTTTATGATCACCTAGTTTGAATTTTTAATCTTACTTCTACCTCACAGGTAGCTTTTTCTCCTTAAATCTTCTCTAGCTCCTCCCCTAAGTAAACATGAACAAAGATCTGTTGCATATAGCACATCTTGTCTAAAAATTATGTGCCACAAGAGGGCTCATATTTTTATTGAAGAGTAAAAACTCAAAATCAAATATTATAGCTTATTTCTCTAAGAGTTCTCTTAGTAACTCTTACACTAATGATATGTTGCTGACTACTAGACCCGATCTATTTTCTCAGCCTAGCCCAATCTCAGATTCTCTGATCTGGAAAAATATCTTCAATTGACATATGAGAAGAAATTCATCCATGGCTCTATGTTTGATTCATTAAAGTGCTCAGAAAAATTGCAGTGTTTTTCACATACTATCATCCATTCTTTTTCATAAATTAATTACATGTATAACTAACAATGTTTTCTTCTATATTTTTATATTGTTTAAGTCACTGCCTACATAATGAGATTATTCAAATTCTGCAAGGAAATTTGCTCTGCAATGAATATATCATTACTTTCACATTATGAGTGAGAAAAATATGACTCAGTGTTTCAAAGGTCAAGATAACTCCATGTCAAGTCACATATACTCTCAAGATTGAGGTTTTAGGAAAATCAGTGAATCCCAGCTGTTGATGCATTTCCTCTGCAGTGGTTTCTACTAGGAGGCAGTGAATTTATAGGAGGATGCAGCATTCATAGTCATCATTGAGCTATTTTAACTGGTTGTTCCTCCTGAGAGTCTCTCTAATAGGGTCAAGCATCCTTAGCAAGAAGTGAGAGGCAGAAATACTGGGATGTTCTGCTGTTCCCCATGCCAAGCAGGGATGCATGGGGACATGGGGATCTTGATTTAGTCTTTTCTGCCTAGGGATACCCTGCAGCCATATTCACTGTACTGTCTCTGACATGCCATGGTGGCACAGGAAAAGTCTGAGTAGTTAACCTAGGAGGAGTTCACCTTGAAGGTCAAGCAAAGTATATTTATGTTTTAGGGACCTTACATATATCTGTGCTTTCTACTCTATTCCTTTTCCCACTATTACTAGCTGTGTGTGAGAACTAAGTGTTTGCTCCTTTATAGATATCTATGTATTTGTCTCCTTCTGAAGTTCTCCAAGTGACTCTATTTCTTTTCTTGTTTAAAATTTTTATCTTAAAGGCCTCCCCGGTGGCGCAGCGGTTGAGCGCTGGGTTGTGAAGCTGCCCACAGCCTCTGCTGCCCCCGCCTCTGCAGTGCCGGTTCGATCTGCCGCCAATGGGGAGGGTCCCACATGGTGCGCAGACCTCTCCTGCCGCCCGCTGCTCTCCTCAGCAGTGCATTTTGTTGGTCTGCCTGTTCTGTTCCCCGCTCTGGCTCTGGTGAATTCTCTCACCCTCCCATGCTTCTGACTGTACCCAGTGCTTGTATAAATAAATGAATAAAAATCTTAAAAAAAAATTTTTTATCTTAAGTGTGAGGAGAGGGAAGCTTCTATTATCATCATTTGTTCTTAACAAATATAAAGTCTGGAAGAAATTTAGACTTTAGTACTTTTGAGATTCAAAATTCTCATCTAACATTTCTCTGTCATAACTTTTAAAACCTATAATAAAATGAGAAAATATTTATTTCATTTTTTTTAATTTTTCTGCTATAGTAATTCCACATGATGGGAAAATGTATATATTATCTTCATTGATGTCTGAATTAGGTGAGTGTGTATAGTGGCCAACAGTGTGAACCCAAGAATGATTGAAATATAACCCTCAGCTACATATTAAATATCAGGTACCATTTGGTTGTTTCTGTGCTTCTGGGTATAAAATATGATTTAGAAAACAAGATTAAATGATACTGAAGCATAAGAGGTCATGATGTTAGTCAGTCCTGAGATGAATGGTAAAATATTCAAGTTAACACTTCATAAAGAGGGATGTATTGCTTCCGTGGAGGTACTGGAGCTGGATCTCTTAGGATTAGGTACTGGGTTGAATATCCCAGGGATCCCATAGTAGATAACAATTGAGAATAGAAAAAATAAAACCCAGGCAGTCAGGGAGAATTCTGAGGGGTATGTGGACTATCAAGAGATAGCATCTTAAGCCCCAGAGAAGAGGTGAGAGGAGTGTTGGAGGAGAAAATAAATATGATGAACTAGGCCAGAAAATAGTACTTGGTCATCTAGCATGCTCATTCTTCTCTCTTGTAGATGGGCGGTGCACCTGCAATAAGACAGACATGAGATCAACAAATTCAGAAGGGTTCCTGTGCCATAGTCATGCCATCATCATGCCCTTTCCCAGTTCTCCAACTTTTCAAACACATTTGAGTCCATATCCTCCTTTTACTTTCTTTCTCTTGTACTGTGACTCTGACTTTCAGCACTGACAAATGTTTAATCTTACCTTCTAGGTGTGACTCACAGGGCCTTTTGTGTCTGGAGGCCCCACCTGAGCGCAGACCTTGGATGATGAGGATGGTTCCCACCACAATGCCCACGAGGCCCATGACCAACCCAAGGGCACAGACCACAGTCTCTGTCAGCTCCAAAAGAGGGGTTGGAATCTCAGGTTCTGTGAAATGAAGGTGTCAGAGTCAGAGTGCTGTGTTGGTCTATATACCTGTGTGTGGGGAGGGGCGGGTAGGTTGTGCTGGTTCTACAAGGACTCAGGGCACAGGCTTCATGAGGAGAATGAAGTCAATCATTAAAATCCTTTAAGTGTAGAGGCGGAGCAACACGGCGGCGAGGAGACGCTGCGAGTAAGATCTCCCATTAAAAAAAAGTTAATAGGGAGGAAAAGCGGCAGGTCCCAGAGAGAACTGGGACACGGAAGATAAATGGAGGACTCCAGCAAACTACCCGAAGAAGAAAGTGGCCATGAAAGAGGACTAGAAGGGATAGGAGCAACATGGCGGCGAGGAGACGCTGCGAGTAAGATCTCCCATTAAAAAAAGTTAATAGGGAGGAAAAGCGGCAGGTCCCAGTGAGACCTGGGACATGGAAGATAAATGGATGACTCCAGCAAACTACCCAAAGAAGAAAGTGGCCATAAAAGAGGACTAGAAGGGAGGAAAGCGCAGAACTCTGCTCCCCTCCCCCACCCACAGAGTCGGCACTCTCCGACCAGCAGAGAGGAGGGAAAAAAAACAAACTAAAATGACCAACAAGAACAAACTATGCAGCAAGCGGGACTGTGAGTGGAAAGGAACTATTGCAGCCACCACACCCCGTGAACGGGAGCTGTGGAGAACCCTGCAGGATTCGCTGCAGCGGTGAGCGAATGGCTCCGGGCGCCATTAGAGAACAAAGAGACTCTGGAGGAGACCCGCACACAGCCCAGGGCTGGCCGGTAAGCTTGCATGGAAAAGCAGCGCGGCACGCTTGAAAAGCAAACGCGGATCACTGCTGCCCAGGTCCCCGCACCTGCGACCTAGGCTTACGGGGAGATGCGCAGGGACTCTCACTGAGGTGGAAACCCCTCACTGAGTAATCAGGAACCAGGCACCCAGGCACGGGAGCTGGGTGCAAAAGACTCCATTTTTGCGGACACTGAACTGGGCTACAGCCCGCGTCTTGGACCTGAGGGCTTTGGAACTGAGACCCGGGGCATGAAATTCGGGGCGTAGGTTCTCCACGACGGTGGGGCACAAGGCAGACACACCACCGCAAAGCTGTTGAGGTTTACCCTACCATTCCCGCTCTGTTCCCTGTCCCACTGGGTGGAAAAATCAGCTCCCCAAGGGCTCTAGGAGAGATCTCTGGCGCCACCTAGTGACTTGAAACGAGCAGAAGGCTCCTGGAGGTGCCAGTGGCCAGCTGGGAAGTTAGCCCACGACAGGCCCCTTCCGACCAGTAGTCTGAGACAACAGGGGGAGCGAGCACCCACAGCCGGGCAGACCGGGCGTGCAGAAGAGTGTGCCCGAGACCGGACGCGCAGGGAGTGTGCCCCGCATCGCCATTTTAGAACAGGGACATTTCTTCAGTAAAGACTGCCTGCAGAAGGCTCCCTAAGGAGCCAGAGGTGAGGGGGAAGCTCGCCCATGCCAGGCCCCTTCTGGACTGCAGTCCAAACCCAGAGGGGGAGCGGGAACCGACCGCCGGGGCAGACCAAGCACACAGGGGAGTGTGTCCCCACATCAGCATTTTAGAACAGGGACCTTTCTTCAGTAAAGTCTGCTTGAAACAGACAGATGGCCCCTGGAGGAGCCAGAGGGGAGCAGAGAAGCTCACCCAAGATGCCAGCCAGTCCCAGCAACACAGTGTCCCAATGCATAAGACAAATTAGAAAACAGAGAGTAGGGAGTAGAAGAACCACACGCAACCTAACAACTCCTCAGGAAAAAAGCACATCACAAAAAGTAAACCACCCCCCAGATTGCAACGACAGTAACTTGGAAGAACTTCTGAGCATTCCAGAAAGAGAATTTAAAATTGCCATGATTAAAAAACTGACAGAAGTCATAAAGGAAAACAATGATCAGAAGAAGGAAATTGAGTCCCTAAAGAGGGAAAACAATGGTCAGAAGAATGAAATTGAGTCCCTAAAGAGGGAAGCAAAAGAAACGCAAGAGATCAAAGAATTAATGGAGGAACTAAAGAACTCTGGGAAAAGCAATGAAAGCAGAATAGATGAAATGGAAGAACGAATAAGTACTCTTGAAGACACAGAAATAAAAAGAACCAAAACAGAAAAGGAAAGAGAAGTACGAAGGAAAAAGAACGAAGAAAGACTTCGGGAACTATCTGAATCCACGAGGAAAGGAAATATAAGAGTTATAGGAATTCCAGAAGGAGAGGAGAGAGATGTAGGAACAGAGAAAATATTCAAAGAGATAATTGAAGAGAACTTCCCAAATGTGAAGAAGGAGCTGAAAATTGGTATATAAGAAGCAAGAAGAACACCAAACTTCCACGATGAAAGGAAAAATACAGCAAGACACATAATAGTAAATCTCCCAAGAATCCAGGACAAGGAAAAAATAATGAAGCTGACAAGAGGGAAGAAACAGATAACATTCAAAGGAAAACCAATCAGACTGACATCAGACTTCTCTGAAGAAACACTACGGGCAAGGAGAGAGTGGAGGGACATAGTCAACAGACTCCAAGAAAACAGATGCCAACCAAGAATACTCTATCCCGCAAAGCTCTCCTTCCTCTATGAAGAAAGAATAAGGACCTTCCCAGACAAAGAGAAACTCCGGAATTTCATTACGACTAAACCCCCACTCCAAAAAATACTACAAGGAATCCTAAAGCCAGAACCTCAGAGGGACGAATAACAACGAAAGAAGGCAAAAAAAAAAAGATATTAAAAGAATAAATAAATAAAATCAAAGGAAAGACAAACCATCTCACACCAGTGAGAATGGCACATATTAAGAAAACTAGCAACAACAAATGTTGGCGAGGGTGTGGAGAGAAAGGAACTCTCCTATACTGCTGGTGGCAGTGCAAACTGGTCCAACCACTATGGAGAGCTGTGTGGAGATTTCTGGACCTACTAAACATAGAGCATCCATATGATCCAGCAATTCCACTCCTAGGTATTTACCCAAAGGACACAGAAACATCAATTCCAAAGAACACCTGCACCCCTATGTTTATAGCAGCACTGTTTACAATAGCTAAGCTTTGGAAACAGCCCAAATGCCCAAAAATAGATGAATGGATCAAGAAGATGTGGTACATATACACCATGGAATATTACTCAGCATTTAAAAAAGATAAACACATGCAATTTGCAGCAACATGGATGGCGCTGGAAGGGATCATGCTCAGCGAAATAAGCCAGAAAGAAAAAAGAAAAATACCGGATGGTCTCACTCATAGCAGGAATCTAGAAAACTTAAATAAGGGACCAGGAAAATGAATAACTATAAGAAAGTGAAAATCAAAATCAACAAAAAACTATGAACTAGAGACACTTTTTGGGGGGTGGGTGGCGGGAGGGGAGGGATTGGGGTCAGAAGGGGGGCGTTGCAATTGTATGGGGAATATAAAAATAAAATTTATTATTTAAAAAAAAATAAATAAAAACTTAATGCAATATAAAAAAAATCCTTTAAGTGTATAAAAAGCTTTGGGACTTTAGATTTATGGGATAAGAGACAGAAAATTCTGAACTTGACAGAGAAGAGAAGATACCAAAAGGGAAAACTCATACCCCAGTGTTTCAGGAGTGGCTCCTCCAGGCCCCAGTGCTCCACCTTGCAGTCAAAAATGTCATCATCAGAAGGGATGAAGGTGAGGTAACTCATCTTGGAGAAACTGTGATCACTTTTAGGAAGGAAGCTGGTTTCAGACACACCCTCTGTGACTGAGTGCCCATTGACCAACCATGAGATGTTGATCTCAGGAGGGAAGATGTTGTCCACAAAACAGATGAGGATGTTGGGCTGAGCCAGCGTCACTGGAGACTTGGGGAACACAGTTACCTGGGGAACCTCTGTGGTGAGGAAACAGACTGGCATGAATTGCAAATTGCTCTGCCTTGAGGTTCTGCACTGCATCCTGTAGAACTCTTCCCACTACTGTTTCCCCATGTGAGAATGGAAGAGCGGTTTCCCTTCTGCTTGGGAAATGCTATATTATATGATCTGCGATTTACCCCATACCCTTCCCTCTGGGTGTACTTATTAGGATAAGAGGTCTTGGGATTCCTTTTTTCCTTTTTTTTTTAAAGATTTATTTATTTATTTATACAAGCAATGGGTACAGTCAGAAGTGCGGGAGGGTGAGAGAATTCATCAGAGCCAGAGCCGGGAGAAGAGCAGGCAGAAGGACCGAAGTACACTGCTGAGGGGAGCAGCGGGCGGCAGGAGAGGTCTGCGCGCCATGTGGGACCCTCCCCAGGAGGCCGGGGAGCAGCCGGGATCAAGCTGGAGCTGCAGAGGCCGCGGGCAGCTTCACAACCCAGCGCTCAACCGCTGCGCCACGGGGGAGGCCCGGGATTCCTTTTTGAAAGATCAAGGAATGTGTTATAGAAGTAAGAATCCTTTCATTACACGGAAATACATGGTTTGTGAGAGAGGAGAGAATGAGGGTTCAGTAATTACTATGGGAATATCTTGGGACTCTGTGGAAAGGAGTTTTATACAGCAGTGAATGATTGATTATCTCTAAGGAAGTAGGGAGTAAGACCTTGTATGAAAGGGTATAGTCAACAGAGACAGGCAGAGAGGAGACACATACCACTGGTAGCAGCAGTAAAGTTGGAATATTTAATCATGATGTCTAAGTTGTATTTTGACATAGCTATGTTTATCAGTGCACGCTGTGGGTCAAAACTTGCAAATTTGCTAAACTCCGGCAGCCGCCAGACAGTCTCTTTCTTCTCCAGGTCCACGTGGAACAACTCATCTTCATCAAATTCGTGGGTGTACTGGCCAGAGGGACCATAAGACTGGTAGACATCTGCACCATAGATGCCCACGTGATCAGCTGACAAGTGAGGTTGAGGAATAGGAAGGTGAAAAACACAGAGAAAAGAACCTTATTAATTATTAAACAAAGTGTCATGAGACACTGACTTTTCAATATTGTGGGTTCTATCTTTGTCAATCTCTAGACAAAATTCCAGCACCTGTTTCCTCAGTGTTGGCATTGCCCAGTTAGAATCCAGCTTGTCTTTCCACTAGAACATATTCCTCATGAGGGCAGAACCCCTCAGGCATTGCTCACTGCTGTTCCCTGTACATCTGCTTCAGTTCCTGGTACACAGTATCCATATGGCAAGGATTGTAATGATATAAAAGAAGGAATGAATAAATTATCATGGTTTTAACTTTCTATCCCAGAGATTAGGTTTACTTCTCTCTGATTCATAAGTTTGCTCTCTCACTTCACAGTTTAAGCAATTAAAATCCTTATGTTCCTCTCTCCTCAGGACTGGTTCAGATCTCATTTTCTACAAAGAAATTTTCTACAAAGAGTTTTCCACAAAGAATTACTTCTTTTTTTTAACCAAGGAAAATTATACCAGATATTATAATTTTAAAGCATTTCCTCTATTTACAGAGTATAAGAAAGATTATGACAAGGACAGTAATAATAGTATAAAGTATATAAAATGTAAACAATGCTTCTCAGGTCTGTTTTGTTAATAGTATGACTGTTAAAGAGGAGCAATTAATTACTTATGAAATAAAAAACAAACAAACTGGGAGTTTTATTAGATTATGGATTTCTGTTGCTCTTCATTCCCTTTTTCCTTACAGGAGGTTACTAAATCTCCCTATTTCCCCCCTGATACAACACTTAAATCCATTGAGAACTATGGCCTTTTTCCTGGAATGTACAAGGTACTTCCCTGATGATGCTAAAGCAGAAATACTAAAGCCCAGTATAACTCTACCCAAATGAACCTGACTGGACAATTTTATCAAGACACACGAGTCTTTTTACATTTTCTTTCTTCATTTCTCATTTATGGGGGAATCAACAAAGCGTCAGACTTGTGGGAGGCAAGGAGTGAAGCACAAAATCAGCATGATCTCTGCTGGTCAGTAGCTGACTGAATACTGGGAGAAACAGGTGAGTGAAGGAGCAAATGCAGTGTTCTCCAGTGAGTTCTGTGATGGGGACATCCACAGCCTTACACTCCAGCTTCCTCCACAAACATCTCTTCTGCCAATTAACTAAGCCATGTTATCCTGTCATATTCCTTGGTTTTTGTAGGATCTATTTTTCTCCTAGCAATAAAATTTTCTTTTAGGATTCCCTTTCAATTCATCCTTGAAGTATGTTTAGTTAGCAAAAGTTCTCTCCTTAAATCTGCTTTTTACCACATCTTGACCTCCCACCTGTCCATCCAGTGTCCTGCTCTCCTCAGCTGTTCCTCACATGGCTCACTCTCTTCCCTGCCCAGCATGACCCCTTTGGTTAAAAAACCCCCAATTAAGCCTCCTTATCCTTGCAATGAGTTTTCTTGACTTTTTTCAAACATAAATATATTCAATTGTTCTTTTCATCTGCTACTTGCCCTGGGCTGCTGACAGTTAAGAACATATTGAAAGAAGGAATGAATAAATTATCATTTATTGATACAGGGCCTGTGGTGCTTATAGGACTTCGTGGAGTCTTTAACTGAGACTTTAACCCCTGTGTCACCAGCGAGGCCTCTGCTTTCTTGCAACATATTCTATATATCACTAGTCTGAGCCCTTCTCTTGGGTGGTGGTGGGGCAGGAACAGATGGCATGTCTTGTCATTTTTGAATCCCTAGGACTTCATGGAGTCCTATAAGCAGTGCTGGGCCCACTGACCCAATTCACTTTTACAGTTTTAGCCTCAGCAGGGTCATTGTCCTGCTCCACAATGCTGCTTCTGCTTTCCTGCAACATATTCTTTTTTTTTCCCAAAGATTTATTTTTATTTATTTATACTTACAAGAACTGGACTAAAGGCCAGAGGTGTGAGGGGTGAGAGGATTCACCAGAGACAGAGTGGGGAGCAGAACAGGCATAGATCTACTGAATACACTGCTGAGGGGAGCGGCATGCAAGGCAGGAAAGGTCTTCTGTGCCATTTGGGTTGCTCCCTGGCTGGGGATTAGGAATTGAACTCATGCAGCAGTGGCTGGCAATAGCTTGATAACACTGAGACTTTAACCTCTGTGTCACCAGCGAGGCCTCTGCTTTCCTACAACATATTCTATATATCACTAGTCTGAGTCCTTCTCTTAGGTGGTGGGGGCCGGGATTACTTTGGATTTTATAAATGCATTCTCTATGTCTATAAAGCAACTGGGAAAAGAGCAGATGGCATGTCTTGCCATTTTTGAATCCCTAATACTAAGGTCACTGTATGCTCAAAAATGTATATTGAATGTCAAATACTGGTCTTGAGAACCACAGAAGTTCTGGGGAAGAATGATGGGAGCAGACAGAGCAGAACCATATGAGCATCAGGACCAGCAGTGACTACAGTCTCATTATGACTTGCGAGCCCCAAGCACTCTAGCCTTTGTGGTCCCCTTTCTCCATGAAAATAGTAAAAATTATATTTTATAACCATATTGGTATAAAGACAAATATAATCCAGCTGGATTAAAAGGTAAGATATTTTCTTCTACCCTCAAATTTCATTTTTTCTTCTAATTTAAAAATTTAAAATATTAAAACATCTTCATGGAGTCCTACAAGCACTACAGGCCCTGTATCAATGTACTAACTGTGCCCAATGTGATGTTGAAGGAGCAAAATTGGTAAGTGTTCTTGAGAAGCAGGTGAAATTCCCAGCACCAAAGTTAGAGTGGGAACAGACATGGTTAACATATGCTGAAGAAGACAGTAAATTCTATTCCACTTCCCCTTTGAACAGTTTAGTTTTTTACTTTGGATTTTATAAACTCATTCTCTACGTCCATAAAGCAACTGGGAAAAGAGCCAGGGATGGATCCTAGAAGGAAAGGAGGATAAAGAAATATGTGACTACACCGGAGGAGAGAAATTCTATATTCTAAAGATGTAAAATTTAAAAAATGATGATCATGATAAAAAGATATGTGTGAGGAGAGGATGGAAAGTGGTGGACAATGAAGGCAGAGGAGACCAAATAATACACTGTGCCTGCCCTTTCTTCCTCTTACAAGACCTTTAGATAATATGAAGGGCAGCTAATGTGGACTGAAAATCCAGAATAACTTTTTCCATACAAAGTTCTCAGTTTAATTAAAAATAAAAATATTTCTTATTTGTTAAAGAAAAAAATAAGCTATACCTGTAGCACAAATTAAAAATAAGATCATTGACATAAATATGTATATGAGAAAACAGACCTACATGCCTATTTTATTTAATTATTTGTAAGGTGACATATATAACTGAAATTAAATGAAGACCATGTGGTAAAATGATTTGCCTAGAGGTCATCTACTCCCCACCTCTGTCATTCCAGTAGTGGAGAAGTATGTAAATCTGAGATGAAGAAAAAGTCACCCTTCTTTATATCTAAATAGTATAAATAATTAATGAAACTATGTACTCGAAGATAAACTACAGAAGTAGACAGAAAACTTCAAAAATTGGCAATAAATATTGAGAACAATAATCCATGAATTTTTGGTAACAAAACACCCACTCTTAAAAAGCAACCCTACTTTGAGGCAGTCATGAGTGACTGTCAGAAAGCCCAGGCTATTTTCACTGGATCCAGTAACATGGATCCAGCACATGTCCTTGGTGAACCCTGCAATGGCACAGGGAGCAAAAGGGGGGGGGGTGGAATGCTGGTTACCTGAAGAAAAAATGACCATACTTTTTAGACCTGTTTAGTATTGAGAATCTTTGAAGAGCCTCTGCTATTTCTAAACAAATCTTTTTCCTTTTCTCTCCAAATCCCTGTTTCCAATCCCAGTACCCACACCTTTCAAACCTGCACTCACCCACAATGTCTTCACCTCCGCAGGGCCTCATCATGGTGGTGAGAGTGAGGGCCCCCAGAATCAGAGCTCTGTATAGGACCATCATCTTCTCAAGGTGGTCTCAGCAGTTGCTGTTTTTGAGTTGTTGAACAATGGTGAGAATAAAGCTGAAGAGGAAATGTTCAAACCAAACAGCAGGTTCTGGCCAATCAGAAAAATCTCCTCTGGTGACACTTCTGTTGCCAGTTGAAGCCCTTGTTCTAAGGGACCTAAAAGAGCTTGGGGAATCCCCAGGTTCTGTAGCAGTCTGCTTCACCTCAGAGTGGACCTGAGGGGATTTTTATGAAAAGAGGGAGGATATTAACTCAGAATCTTGTCATATGTGTGTATGCCTGCTGGTGGCGAGACAGGCGAGGCTTTCTAAGCAGTCTCATGGATAGTGAGGTCATCACTATATGTCTTTCAGGATTTTCTGGGTTACAATCTTTAAGAATTTTACCCTGTGTTTATCACCCTCCCTGACAGTTTCCACGCATTTCCTTTCCCCTGGCCCCCATATGTGAACTGCTTTTCCTTTTACTTCTACAGAGAAAATGAGATTCTCGCAATTTGAGTTGACCCACTCACCAGGGAGTTGTCTGTGGGTGGTAACTGTAAGGTCAAGGCCTAGGCAGAGATGTGGTAGAAAAAGGAAAACTTGAAACTGCTGCCACCTGCTTCCCGGGAGCTGGCTCTGCCTGGTTTGTGTGGGCCCTGATAAGCAGCGTTGAAAGAACAACCAGTTCTGGGAGAAAAAACTTCTTTGAAAAGCAACTTCACTCCGCATTCTTCACCTCCCTCCAAGGCCAGACCCCACCTTATAAAAGCTTGCCCTTATCCCCCAATGGGCATGACTTCTCTGACCCCTGGGGCATGTGAACCTCAGTCCTGGGGCCCAATAAATTTCCTGCCTGTCAGAAACTTGGCTCTCCTTTTCTTTACGTGCTCATCCTTTAAGTAACCAAAGAATAATTTTTCCTTTTCTACTTAGAAAAACGCAGTTGAGTAAGTTTTCATGCTTTCAAAAGCCCTGGTTTTCACCAGAAAAAGAGAAAGATTTATAATATGTGATGTGATCTATAGTAACTGCTCTTTCATCTGATTTTCTACCCTCTTTTCTGAGTATTCTTTGTGTTCTGTTTAGGTGCTGTTTATCAACCTTTAAAGGAAATTTGGAGACATTATTATATTAAGGAAAATTCTGGCTCTCTGACTTTAATACTCTGATTTCCTTTCTAAATTTGAGAATGTCAAGTCAAATTTAGAGGGTGGGATGAGGGTAATTACTGTGCCTTAGAAATTGATTTTCTGCTACATATGCTTTTAAAGAAAATATCTATTAAATGATGACAGGAAGTGCCTGTATTTTTCTGTTATTCATATTTTAATGCTATTTAAAAAAAAAAAGATTTATTTATGCATAAACTGTGGCACAGGCCAGAGGTGTGGGAAGTGAGAGAATCACCAGAGACAGAGTGGGGAACAGAACAGGCAGACTGACTGAAATACTCTGCTGAGGGGAGCAGCGGGTGAGTCAGGAGAGGTCTGTCTCGCCATGTGGGTTGCTCCCGGGGGATCTAACTTGTACTGCAGGCTGCAGACAGCTTCACAGTGCTTTGCTTAACCACTTGCAGCACCAGGGAGGACCCCTATTTGTTATTCTTTATTTTTAATATTTTATTTTATATAATTCTTACATCATTTTTCATCTTTGCACAATGTATGCATTTTCATTATGGTTTTATTCCCCATACAATTGCACACCTCCCCCCTTTTTTACTCTAGTCCTTCCTCTCCCTGCCCATCCCTGTTTGTTATTCTTTTTTTTCCCCTAAATTTTAATTTCTTTTTTTTAATTTAATTTTTATATTCCCCCTACAATTGCAACCCCCTTATTTTGACCCCACCCCACTGTGTCTCTGGTTCATAGTTGTTTGTTGATTTTGATTTTTTCTATCTTGTAGTTACTCTTTTTCCTGGTCCCTTATTTAAGTTTTCTAGATTCCTGCTATGAGTGAGACCATCCGGTATTTTCCTTTTTCTTTCTGGCTTATTTTGCTGAGCATGATCCCTTCTAGCGCCATCCATGTTGCTGCAAATTGCATGTGTTTATCTTTTTTGATTGCTGAGTAAAATTCCATGGTGTATATGTACCACATCTTCTTGATCCAGTCATCTATTTTTGGGCATTTGGGCTGTTTCCAAAGCTTAGCTATTGTAAATAGTGCTGCTATAAACATAGGGGTGCAGGTGCTCTTTGGAATTATTGTTTCTGTGTCCTTTGGGTAAAACCCAGGAGTGGTATTGCTGGATCATATGGAAGCTCTATCTTTAGTAGGGTGAGGAATCTCCACAGAGCTTTCCATAGTGGGTTGGACCCATTTGCACTCCCACCAGCAGTGCAGGAAAGTTCCTTTTTCTCCACATCCTCACCAACATTTGTTGTTGCCCGTTTTTTTAGTATGTGCCATTCTCACTGGTGTGAGATGGTATCTCATTGTAGTTTTGATTTGCATTTCCCTGATTACAAGTGATGGTGAACATTTTTTCATATACCTGTTGGCCATTTGTATTTCCTCTTTGGAGAAGTGTCTTTTTAGTTCTTCTGCCCATTTTTTGACAGATTATTTGTTTTGTTTTTGTTGAGTCTCATGAGCTCTTTGCAGATACTTGTGATCAGTCCTTTATCATTAGTGTTGTATGCAAAAATGTTCTCCCAGTTTGTGGGGTTTCTCTTTGTTTTGGTTATTGTCTCTTTTGCTGTGCAGAAGCTCTTTAATTTGTTGTATTCCCAGCTGTTCATCTTTGCCTTCACTATCACTGCTTTGGATGTTGTGTCTGTAAAGATGTCTTTGAGGTGCATGTCATGTAGTGTTTTGCCTATATTTCCTTCTATATATTATATGGTGTCAGGTCTTATGTCTAGTTCTGTAATCCATTTTGAGTTGGTTTTTGTACGTGGTGTGAGGTAGTAGTCAAGTTTCATTCTTTTGCATGTGGCGACCCAGTTTTCCCAGCACCATTTGTTGAACAAACTTTCTTTGCTCCAGTACGTATTCTTTGCTCCTTTGTCAAAGATTACTTGACCATAAATCTGTGGGTTTATTTCTGGGTTTTCTATTCTGTTCCATTAGTCCGTGTGTCTCTTCTGGTTCCAGTACCATGCAGTTCTGATTATTATGGCTTTATAGTATAGTTTTAAATCTGGGAGAGTGATGCCTCCATTCCCCCCCTTTTTTTTTCAGGAGGGTTTTTGGCTATTTGGGGTTTTTTTGTGGCTCCATGTGAATTTCATCAATATTTTTTCTATTTCTTTGAAGACTGACATTGAAATTTTAGTTGGAATAGCATCAAATCTGTAGATTGCTTTTGGTAGGATGGCCATTTTGATAATATAATTTCTTCCCTCCATGAGTAGGGATATCTTTCCATTTCTTTGTGTCTACTTCTATTTCTTTTAACAGTGTTTTATAGTTTTCTTTGTATAAGTCCTTTACTTTTTTTGTTAGGTTTATTCCCAAGTATTTGATAGTTTTTTTGTTTCAATAATAAAAGGAATGGTTTTCTTGATTTCTTCTTCAGTTTTATTTGTTTGTGTACAGGAAGACTACTGATTTTTGTGCATTGATTTTGTATCCTGGCACTTGACTAAACTGATTGATTAGTTTAATTAGTTTTTCTGTGAAGTTTTTGAGGTTCTCTATGTATATTATCATGTCATTTGCAAATAGTGACAGTTTGACTTCTTCTTTGCCTATTTGGATTCCTTGTATGTCTTTCTCTTGTCTTATTGCTCTGGATAGGACTTCCAATATTATGTTGAAAAGCAATGGTGAGTGGACATCCTTGTCTTGTTCCAGATCTTAATGGAAATGCTTTCAGCTTTTCACCATTGAGAATGATATTGGCTGTGGGCTTATCATATATGGCCTTTATGATATTGAGGTATGTTCCTTGTATCCTGAGAATTTCAAGGGCATTTATCATAAATGTACTTTGTTGAATGCATTCTCAGCATCTATGCATATTATCATATGGTTTTTATATTGCTTTTTGTTGATGTGTTGGATTACATCGATTGATTTTCGAATGTTGAACCATCCTTGTGTCCCTGGAATAAATCCTACTTGGTCATGGTGAATTATCTTATGGATGCATTGTTGGATTCTGTTGGCAAGGATTTTGTTGAGGATTTTTGCATCAGTGTTCATTAGGGAGATTGGCCTATGACTTTCTTTTTTTTTGTGCTATCTTTGTTGGGTTTTGGTATTAGTGTAATGTTGGCTTCATAGAACATATATTCAATTTCCTTCCTTTTCAATTTTTTGAAAGAGTTTGTGTAGGATAGGCACTAATTCACTGCTGAACGTTTGGTAGAATTAATGCATGAAGTCGTCTGGGCCTGGGCTTTTGTTTTTGGGGAGTGCTTTGATTACTGCTTCATTTTTGCTACTTGTAATTGGTCTGTTAAGCTGTTCTATTTCTTCTTTGTCCAGCTTTGGATGATCATATCATTCTAGGAATTTGTCCATCTCTTCTAGGTTGTTGAATTTGTTTGCGTATAAGTGTTCATAGTAATCTCTGATTATTCTTTTGATTTCTACGGAGTCTGTTGTGATTTCTCCTCTTTCATTTATAATCCTATTTATATGTGTTCTCTCCCATTTTTCTTTCTGAGCCTGGCTAAAGGTTTGTCTATTTTGTATATTTTTTCAAAGAACCAACTTTGGTTTCATTGATCTTTTGGATTGTTTTTTTAATTTCCATTTCATTTATTTCTGCTTTGATTTTTATTATTTCCTTCTTCTACTGGCTTTAGGATTTTTTGTTGTTGTTGTTGTTCTTTTTCTAGTTCTTTGAGAGGTGAGATTAGGTTGTTTCTTTGAGTTCTTTCTCATTTGTTGATGTGAGCTTGTATTGCTATATGTTTCCCTCTTATTACTGCTTTTGCTGCATCCCATACATTCTGGAAAATGGTGTCCTCCTTGTTGTTCAACTCTAAGTATTTATTAATTTCTTCTTTGATATCCTCATTAGTCCAGTGGTCTTTGAGTAGTGTTGATTTCAATCTCCATGAAGTGGGAAGTTTCCTTGTTTTCTTTTCATGATTTATTTCTAGCTTGATGCCTTTATGATCAGAGAAGATAGTTGGAATGGTTTTGATTTTCATGTATCTGTTGACGTTTGTCTTTTGGCCCAGTATGTGATGGATTCTGGAGAATGATCCATGTGCACTTGAGAAAAATGTGAACTCGCATTTTTTTGGGTGCAGTGGCCTATAGAAGTCTGTTAAGTCCATGAGTTCTATGTCTTTATTTAGGGCTCTAGTGTCTTTGTTTATTTTATTTATTTATTTTTTTAAAAATAAATTTTATTTTTATATTCCCCATACATTTATAATCCCCTTATTTTGACCCCAATCCCTCCCCTCCCTGCTCTCCACCCCCCATAGAGTGTCTCTGGTTCATAGTTTTTTGTTGATTTTGATTTTCACTTTCTTATAGTTATTCATTTTCCTGGTCCCTTATTTAAGTTTTCTAGATCCCTGCTATGAGTGAGACCATCCGGTATTTTTCTTTTTCTTTCTGGCTTATTTCGCTGAGCATGATCCTTTCCAGTGCCATCCGTGTTGCTGCAAATTGCATGTGTTTATCTTTTTGAATGCTGAGTAATATTCCATGGTGTATATGTACCACATCTTCTTGATCCAATCATCTATTTTTGGGTCTTTGTATATTTTTTGTATGGTTGACCTGTCCATTGGTGAGAGTGGGGTGTTGAAGTCTCCCACTATATATGTATTTTCCTTAATATCTGTTTTCAGAGCTGATAATAATTGTCTAATATATTTTGGTGCCCCTTCATTGGGTGAGTATATGTTGATGAGTATTATATCTTCCTGATGTTTTGTTCCCTTGATCATAATGTAGTGTCCATCTATGTCTCTTTTCACTTTTTTTAATTTGAAGTCTATTTCATTTGATATAACTATGGCTGTTCCTGCCTTCTTTTTGGTCCATTTGCTTGTAGGATTCCTTTCCAACCTTTTCTGTTCAGTCTGTGTTTATCTTTTGTGGTTAAATGTGTTTCCTGGAGACAGCAGAAGGTTGGATTTTGTTTTTTAATCCAGCCTGCTACTCTGTGTCTTTTTACTGATGAGTTTAATCCATTTACATTTATAGTTAATATTGATGTTGGCATCTGTGTTTGCCATTTTGTTTGTCTTTTTTTGTGATTTTATTCCTTGCTTTATTCTGTTCTTCTTGTTCATTCCTCTGTTGGTTTTGGCTTTAGGACTTCTTGTAGAATTTTTTGGAGTGGGGGTTTAGTTGTAATGAATTTCTGGATTTTCTGTTTGTCTTCGGAGAAGTCAGAAGTTAACCTGATTGGTTTTCCCTTATAAGTTATCTGTTTCTTCCCCCTTGCCAGTTTCATTATTTTTTCCTTGTCTTGGACTCTTGCAAGCTTTTCTATTAGGTGTCTTGCCATAGTTTTCTTTTCATTATGGTATTTGGGAGTTCTTCTCACTTCTTTTTTTTTTTAAGATTTATTATTTTATTTATTCAAGCACTGGGTACAGTCAGAAGCGCGGGTGGGTTAGAGAATTCACCAGAGCCAGATCAGGGAGCAGAGCAGGTAGAAGGACCAAAGTACACTGCTGAGGGGAGCAGCAGGTGGCAGGAGAGGTCTGCATGCCTTGTGGGACCCTCCTCTGGTGGCCAGGGAGCAGCCGGGGATCAAACCATCACTGCAGAGGATGTGGGCTGCTTCCCAACCCAGCGCTCAACCATTGTGCCACCTGGGAGGCCCTCTTGTCACTTCTTGTATATCTATATTCATCTCTTTTATCATGCTTGGGAAGTTTTCTTCAATTATCTCCTTGAATAATTACTCAGTTCCTTTGTCTCTCTCCATCCTTCTGGAATGCCTATAACTCTTACATTTCGTCTCTTCATGGAGTGTCATAATTGTCTAAGAGTCTCCTCATACTGCTTCATTTGCACTTCTCTCCTTTTGTCTTTGGCTCTTTTTATTTCTGTATCTTCCATAGTACTTATCCATTCTTCCATTTCATCGATTCTGTTTTCATTGCTTTTCCCAGAGTTCTTTATCTCTTCTAGTAATCATTTTATCTCCTGCATTTCTTTTCTTTCCTTTCTTAAGGTCTCAATTTCATTCTTCAATTCAGTGATTATTTGTCTCAAATCATTTTTGCCTTTTCGTTTTCTTTCTGCTTTTAATCAGGATGATTATTAATTCTCTCTGATAGGCCAAGAACTTCTTCCCTGTCATTGTTGAGCTCTGGTGATGATATTTCTTTTTGTGGTGTGTCCTCCTGCAGGCTTGCTTGGTTATTTATATTTTTTCTTCTTCCTATTGTTTTCTTTCTAATTAGTTTTATGCGTTGGGACCTTGTGCCACTGGTGTTTGCGGTCATCTCTTTGGAGTGCTGCTTTAAGCATGTCGGAAAATGTTTACCAGACTGAGACCAGCACTGTTAGGCCAAAACTCCACCAGGGTGTCTATGCTGTGTTGCTGGGCTCAGTCCCTTACAGTTCCCTCCCTCTGTATTTACTCAGTTCCAACAGGGAATCAGCTAGTTGGTGATTTAGTTCTGGTCACAAGGTGGCGCCAGAGACACACACTTGCTGACCTGTGCTTTTTCCCAGTGGTTCTCTGAGTAGTGGTGCGGGGGTGGAGGGGAGCACCTCAACACAGGGGCTCTTATTCAAGCTGGGTGCTGTGTCTGCCCCATGTTCACCCGGTGCTGTGCCCGAAGCTGTATGGATCCCACACCCTGAATTCTGCACTCTAGGTCTCAGTTCCAGGACTATCAGAATCAAAATGCTGGCTGTCACCCTGTGCAGTGCCCGCTGCTATGGTGTGTCCCACGCCCCAGATCCTGTTCCTGGCTCTCAGTTCCAGGATGGGGTCTTGCTCCACGCCTTATTTCCCTCCTTACCCCTGTTTGTGTGGCCCACCCTCTCTCAGCGCCAGAGGGTGTTTTTGGGATCCCTGGTTTCCAACTATAGGGTGCTGGTGATTTTTCCTGGTCGCTAGGTGGCGCCAGAGATCTTTCCTAGTTTCCTTCCAGAACTTTTTTTCCCGTGGGTCCAGGGGAATAGAATGGGAGTGGCGTGGAGTGCCTCAAAGACATGGGGGTTTAAGGCCATAAAGTCAGTGAAGGAAGAGAGAGCAGATGGGAGGGAAAGAAAAGTAAAGTTAAATAGGTAGCGCTCCCTGCCAGAGACTCGCTAAGCCACTGGAGGACCCAAGGACATCATGTGGAGGACCCAAGGACATCATGTGCAGGACCTGGCACCGGGTTATTTATGGGGGGCGAGCTGATGCGTCATTCTCTGCTAGGTCTTTTTCCTTTTTTGGCCAGGTTTTTCGTTGGGTGCCTCCCTCCACACGGATCAGGTGGCTCCACCGGTTTACTTCTGGGCTGGTGACATTCGGAGAAGGTGACATTCTGAGTGGCCAGGGCCTTTACATGACCACCTCTTAATAAGAATAGTGACGAGGACATCTTTCTAGCTGCTTCCTCCTGAAAAGGGCCATGGGGGGGGGGTCTGAGGTATGTCTGGCAGGGGCTCGGTCATCAGAGGGTGTCCATGGGGAGATACGAATCTCACGGGTTTCACTGTATGAGAGGTTGGTAGTCTCAGACCAGGATTTGATTG
Source organism: Talpa occidentalis (assembly GCF_014898055.3). Lineage (NCBI taxonomy): Eukaryota > Metazoa > Chordata > Mammalia > Eulipotyphla > Talpidae > Talpa > Talpa occidentalis. The sequence continues at coordinate 54,885,664 of NW_023602073.1, read as the reverse complement.
AAGGAGGTGGTGGTGATTTTCCATATCTGGCTCTGTATTAAACGGAGCATACAAGGCGCAAAAGCAAAAAACGACAGGGCTGAGTATAGGCAGGAGCCAGGACAGGAGGGGGTGTATCAAGGGCCCCCAGGAGAGTCCTCCCCCAGGAGGCTGACGGTTTGGATCTCTGAGGCAAGGGCCTCTAGTTTTTTTACATTTTGCTCTACTAGGCCCGATTCGTTGACATAGTAGCAGCATTCCTCCCGTAAAAACAAACAGGTGCCCCCTTTTTTAGCAGTAAGGAGATCCAGGGCTCTCCTGTTCTGGAGGGCTACTCCAGCTAGGGAGTTTCCCTGTCTCTGAAGGGAGGCTAAGGAGCTGGCCGAGGTTTTGATAGCCCATTCCATCCGATCTGAGAGAGCTCGCATGGAAACCTGTCCCGTGCCCAAGGATGTGCCAGACATACTGATTGCCGCCGCAGCAGAGGAGGCCAGACTGACTCCGATAAGAACTGGGATGAAGGTTGCTCTCCTTGCCCAAGCGTGTGGTAGAAGCCACTGAAGTTCTACTTGGGCATATTGCATGAGTTGGGAGGTCACTAGGACTGGGAGACACGGACCTGGGGTTGTGCTGTTTATGCATGTCCAGATGGTAGGTAGAGTTACAACAGAAGAACCCTCCCCGGGGGCGCTGTGCTTGCTGAGACATTGGTATGAGATGAGCAGAGATCAGAGATGTCGGACCCAAGGCGGGTATTGTAGCATGGAAGTGACACATTAGGTAAGGACCAAAGGGGCAGGTGGCCCGCTGGCCAGCAGACAGAGGGTGGTGAGATGGAGGAGTTTGTTCGAGAAGCATTTAGTGAAACTGCCGCCAAAACTGGGCAGGTAAGGGAGGCACAGAGAAAGCAATCCTGGGTGGGAGCACATGTATTAGAGGCGTTTAGCCAAAGAAGGGTGTGGGTTATGAGGTCCAACCAGGTCAGGACCTCCTGGATGGACCCTGGAGCCTGGGGGAGGGGACCTGCCATTAGCTGCTGTTCCTACTGATTGACAAAATGGCTGATTGTTTCAAAGACCTTGATGGCTGGCTCAGGCAGGCAGCCCTGAAAGTGAATTATGCAGATGGACCCCACAGGGTGTTGAGATGGTAGAGGTAAAGGAAATGTTGGTTTCTCCCTGTCTCCTCAGGGTCCTAGTACCAGCCAGTGGTATTTGCACTGCCAGTAGGGGCAGCCCCCCCCAGTATTCCCCCCAGGACTTGCAATAATTTTCCGATTGATCTGAAATAAAACACAGGTAAGGGGTATAGGAGGCCCAAATGCTGCAGGGCTCCCCGTTGGGATCAATGACTAGTTTGTCTTCCCAGGTAGGGGTCTGCAGCTAGAATGAATGGGTTAAAGGTCAGGTTAACCAGTCAACAGTGTGTTAGAGGGCAGGAGGCTGAACCCAGGATTGTTCCTTGGATGGACCCTGAAGATTTTTGAACCTGGAAGTAGTAGTTACTGGTTGAGACTGGAGGGTAAAGAAAGGCAGATAAGAAGTAAAAAAGGGAAAGAGGGAAATTTCCAAGGGAGAAAAGTCCATAAGTGTCCCCTGGAAGAATAAATCCTGGACCCAGGAAATGTGGTGAGGGTCAAGGGAAATGGGATAAAACTAGGCCACATCTTGGAGAAGTCTATTCAGGAATAGCTGGAAGTGTCAGCGGGAGGCCAGCCTGACCAGGCTTAGCGGTAAACCTTAGGGAGAGAGGTCCTGTAGGAGTACACAGTACGAGGAGGCCAGACTGATTCCCATAAGAACTGGGATGAATGCTGCTCTCCTTCCTATAGGGAAGGAGAGGTTCCTGTAGGGGCTCCGGGGCTTGTTTTACCCTGGAGTAGTGAACCCCCCAGAGTGACTGAGAAGTTTGCAGGTGGTGTGGTTAGTGGGAGTCACCGTGTCCTTCCCAATGCGGCTGGAGCCCCCCTACACCAAGAGATTTAAGGAGGACCTGATCACCAGGCTGGAAGGAGTGAGACCACTGTTTGTCTGCGTTGTCTGGCTCTGGCAGTGACGAGTCTTTAAGTTGCGTAGTAGGTGCCTGAGGAGGGAAAGGGCCGGAAGGTAATCTGCCAGGGGCTCTTGGGGAAGGTGGTGGTGTTTAGGAGGAAAGGTCTTCCATACATAAGCTCGAAGGGGCTAAAACCTATCCTAGAGTCGGGGGTGGCCTTCCTTCATACGGGCCAAAGCAAGTGGCAGTAGGCTTGTCCAGGGCTGTCTGAGCTCCTGGACCGTTACTTTGGTTCCGTTAGCCCTCTCCACCTTTCCTGACGACCGTGGTCTGTACGGGACACGCAGTTTCCAGTTAATATTTAGGCTCGAGGACACCTGCTGGGTCACCTGAGAAATAAAGGCCGGCTCATTGTCTGACTGTATGGAAGATGGCAGGCCAAACCTGGGAATGGTATGTTCCAGCAAAGCCTTGGTGACTTCCTGGGCTGTCTCCGACGGGGTAGGGAAAACCTCAACCCAACCCGAGAATGTGTCTACAAAGACCAGTAGGGTTCGGTAGCGTTTGTCCCTAGGCATGTGAGTGAAATCTACCTGCCAATCTTGGCCTGGCGTTTGGCCTCGAAACTGGTGGCATGTTGGGGGGGGGGGTCTCTGGGTCCCCTGGGGTGAGACACGGGTGCATGTGGCACAAGTGCCCGTAACCTGTCCCACAAGGCAGGCGAGATGCTTATGAAAAAACCTTGGCTTAACCAACCTAATTAGTGATTTGGCCTCAATGTGGAGGGTGTTGTGTAGTTGTTGGAGGAGGGTGACAGTCTGACTATTTGGGAGAACTAGTTGAGTTCCCTGTATCAGCCAGCAGTTGTTCAGTTCTGCTCCTCCCAGTTCAAGGACCTCCTGCTTTTCCTCATCTGAGTACTGAGGCCAGAAGTCTGAGGGTGGGCATAAAAGAAATTGGGTACGGGGTTGCGTCTGTTGGCGTGTTGTGGAATCTGCCAGGGCATTGGCCCTGGCCACAGGATTGTATGGGGCTTGGTGGTCCTTGCAGTGGATAATGGCCACCTGTTGGGGTTCTGTGAGGGCTGAGAGGAATGCCTTTATGAGTGGAGCATTAACCACCGGGAACACTTTGGTGGTGAGGAATCCCTGCTCCTGCCAGATAGAGGCATGATTATGGGCGATTAAAAAAGGTGTATTTGGAGTCTGTGTAGATATTGGCCACCTTTTGTCGCGACAGCTGTAAGGCTCTGATAAGGGCCACCAATTCCTTTTGGGAAGAGGTACCTGCCGGAAGGGGCTTTGCCTCCACAACTTGGGATTCGGTGGCCACTGTGTAGTCTGCCTGCTGGATGCCACCTGTGACCATGGAACTCCCGTCCACAAAGAGTGTACACATAGGATTTGGCAACGGGATCTCCAGAAGGTCTAGACGGGGGCCCCTGGGCCCGGTGACTAAGTTCAGACACTGATGGTGGGGCAGGGTAGGGGGTGAGGCTGGGAGGAGTGTGGCTGGATTAAGGGCAGTGGTTTTCCCCATGGAAACCTGAGGATGATGGAGGAAAATGAGGTGGAGGTCTTGGATTTGGGAGGGAGTGAGGCCTGCCAGAGCCCTAGGTGAAAGGAGGTCCTGGAGCCTATGGCCCACCACTACCTCAAGTGGAGCCTCCTGGGGAAGTTGGAGTGACTCCTGAGTGAGTAGGGCAGTGGCCGCCAGGGTCCGGAGGCAGGGGGGCCAGTCTTGGGTGCTGAGGTCCAGGTTTTTAGATAGGTATGCCACTGGCTGGTGTTTAGGCCCCCCCAAATTGTATAAAAACTCCCGTGGCCACCCCCCGTGATTCAGCAACAAAAAGTTGGAAGGGCTTGGCCAGGTTGGGAAGAGCCAAAGGTGGGGAAGTTAGGAGGGCTTGTTGAAGGCGCCTGAAGGCCCCTGCCACTGCTCCAGGGGAATGGAGGGGACCCATAGGGGTGGATTTAGCTGCCTGGTAGAGAGGTTTGGCCAATAGAGCAAAGTTGGGGATCCATTGTCTGAAGAATCCCACAAATCCCAAAAAGGATATTTGTTTGGCCGACTGGGGAGGCTGGAGGCCTCTACTAGCTGCCAGCAGGTCAATGGTAAGGGATCGCTCTGAGGGAGTCAGGGAGAGGCCCAGATAAGTGACTTTAGTCTGGCATAACTGGGCCTTTTGTTGGGACACATGGTATCCACAAGAGAGGAGGAAAGTAAGAAGGTGTTGAGTATGGCCCTGGCATAGTTGTAGAGGGGGACTGCATAAGAGGAGGTCATCAACATACTGGAGGACCACAGTAAAGATTGAGGGGACAGATTGAGGCAGGACAAGTCACTGGCCAGAGCTTGTCCAAAGAAATGTGGGCTTTCTCTAAATACCTGGGGGAGGACCGTCCAGGTTACCTGCTGGGCCGTCCCTGTCTTAGGGTCGTGCCATGTGAAAGCAAAAAGGTGTTGGCAGGAGGGGTCTAGCGGGACCATAATAAAGCGTCTTTGAGATCGAGAACAGTGAAGTGGGTGACCTCCAAAGGAATATTAGAGAGAAGGGTATATGGGGTAGACACTAAAGGGTGAGCCGGAATGACAGCCTCGTTGATTGCCCAGAGGTCCTGAACCCGTCGGGCAGATCTGTCAGCCTTGGTGACCGACAAAATGGGAGTACTGCAGGGGGACGTAACAGGGATTAAGAGGCCAGCACTTAAGAGTTTGGTGATGGTGGGGCGGAGAGCCCAGCGTCGGCCTGGGGAAATGAAAAACTGGGGTTTGGCCGGAAAAGTGGAAGAGTCTTTGAGAAAGACTTTGACTGGCCGGTGGTGGCGGGCCACCACAGGGCAAGAGGTGTCCCAAACCGTAGGGTCTACTTGAGGTTCCCAGGGGTGTCAGACCTCAGGGCTTTTATCTGAGAGTCACTTACCCGCCACCTGCATGCTCACCCTGGGCTCCTCGGTAATGATTAGGGTGGAGTCTGGGCCCCTCTAATCATTGGCCTCCAAACCTAGAACCTCTGCCAATGGTGTGGGTGAAGTGATGGACCTGGGGGCTTGTTGGCCATCTGGGCAATCTGCCTTCCAATGGCCCCTTTTTATACAAACAGGGCAGGGCCAGAGGCATGCGACAGTGGTGAGGGCACCTATTGGCCCAGTGGTCCGGACTCCCACACTTGAAGCATGCCCTGGATCGAGGGCCCGATTGAGGGGGAACTGGAGGACCCGGGGGGTGCCAGGGGTGCCGGGCAGAGAGCCACCACTATAACCTGGGCCTGTAAGTGAGCCTGGAGATGTGCCTTTTGGCGGGTACAGGACTCCCAGTCGTCGCTCTCCTGGTGTTCTCGGCTGTTAAAGATTTAGAGGCCATGTTCAAATGGTCTGGTAGGGGTGTTTGAGGGCCGTCCTTAGCCTTTTTGAGTTTCTTTCATATATCAGGAGCGGATTGGGAAATGAAATGGGAGGCTAGGAGAGTTTGTCCAGCTGGGGACTCAGGATCTAAGAGGGTAAATTTTAGGAGTGTATCCGTGAGGCAGAACAGAAAAGTTGCTGGGTTTTCTGAGGGGTTTTGGGTGACCTCACGGAGTTTTTCATCATTGACGAATTTTTGGGCAGTGGACTGTAATCCCGAAAGGATACACGACAGGTAATTGTCCCTGAGGGCTCTACTGTTACTCCCTTCCTGATAGTCCCAATGAGGATCGGCCGTGGGGACCGCCGCCGCCCCTGCCAGGGTGATATTGGGGCTTGCGAGATGGGCCTGATTAGTGTGAGTTTGAGTGGACTTTTGGACTTGCTGATGCACCTCTGGGGTGATGGTGGAGGACAGGATGACGTGTATGTCATGCCAGGTAAGATTGAAGGACTGGGGAAGGTAGCGGTACTCCTTGATATAAGTAGAGGGATCGTCATCAAAACTTTCCAGACGTTTCTCAATATGGGAGAGGTCAGAGAGGGAGAAAGGACAGTGAACCCGAACTGGACCCTCCAGGCCTGCTACTTCCCTGAGGGGAAGGACAGGCTGGGTTGGGGTTGGGATTGGTGTTCTTGGGGAGTGTGGGAGTGCATATGGCGAGCTGGTGGGGAGAAGGGAGAGGATGGGGGCCCAGAAGTAGGAGCAGAAGAGGAAGGGGTGGCATAAGGGAAGGGCGGCGCAATGGGAAGTTGCCCGGGTCCTTGTGGTCAGTGGAGGCGTCCTTGGGTAAGGGGAGGGAGGACTGGGCTAGGAGGACTTGAAAAGACCGACAAGACTTAAGCAGAGAAGGGTGGCGGCGCAAATAGAAAAAAGCCTGGATGTAGGGAATTTTGGGCCACTTTTTTCTGCCTATGGCAAGAATTGTCTAAGGCAGTTAGAATTTGGGGGTCAAAAGAGCCCATTTCCGGCCACCTAGAGCCATTGTCCAATTCATATTTGGGCCAGGCTGTGGTGCAATAAAAAATGAGGCTCTTGGGTCTCACATCTGGCTTTAAAAGTAGAGGGTCAAGGGCCTTTAGGGGGCACCCCAAGGGGTGTCTGCCAGAATGCGGGATTGCGTTGATCCCATAGTGAGTGTCCCTCTTAGGATCTCAAATGGAGGGTCGGCGGTAAGGCCAGCATCCCAGCATCCCTGGCCCGATCCTCAGGGAATTGAGCAGGAGAGTGAAAGGGGAAGGCGGCGTCCCGCGGTCCTCTTTACCTCCAAGAAATAGGATGAGTCGTTTCGCTGAGGAGTCGTCTCACCTCAGAGGGAGCCCCAAGTGGAAAATGTGTATTAGGAGGGGGTAGCCATCACTGAACAAAAAGAAGTGACCTCCGTGATCTGAGGGACCCTAGAGGCAACAGCTCACCCTGGGAGAGTCAAGAGCCAAGCGCTGGTGGTCCACAGGCTGGCCGAGTCTTTTCGTTTTTCGCAATTACTTGGCAAAGTGCCATGGGAAGAGAAGGTGGGCCAACAGGAAGACCAAGGAGAATGGCCCCTCCAAGGGAGATGGGAAGAAGTTATTGAGGCAGAAGTGGCCACATGGATTGGAGTTACCAGGGAAGCCCAATAAGGGACTAGAGCAAGTCCCTGCTCCGCTCACGCGACATTAGAGGCAGCAGGGCCTGTTCTCCCTCAGGGAGGGTGCCCCAGGTCGCATAAGACTTAATGAGCTCGGAGGGGTTCCTGGCTTCCAGTTCTATGGGGAGAGGTAGAGAGAGAGAGTAAAGGAGTAAAGGAGAGGGAGAGTGGAGGGTTCAGAACGGGGCAGGGTCCCCACACAGGATTGAACCCCGTTCAGGGCAACTCACCAGATGTAAGGCCGTAAAGTTGGCGAAGGAAGAGATGAGCAGACGGGAAGGAAAGAAAAGGAAAGTGTAACAGGTAGAGCTCTTGGGTGGAGACTTGCTAAGTCACTCCAGGACCCAAGGAAATCGAATGCAGGACCAGGCACCAGGGGGGTTTTTATGGGGGGCGAGCTGACATGTCATTTTCCGCTGGGTCTTTTTCCTTTTTTGGCCAGGTTTTTGGCTGGGCGCCTCCCTTTTCATGGATCAGGTGACTCCACCGGTTTACTTCTAGGCTGGTGATATTCCGAGAGCCCAAGCCCCTACAGGGAGTGCTGTGTCTGCCCTGTGCCCCACCATCGTGGGGATTCCACACCCTGAATTTCGTGCCACAGGTCTCAGTTCCAAAGCCCTCAGGTCCAGGACACAGGCTGTAGCTGTTGTAGAGCAACCCCGATACAAAACGGGGTGCCTGACTGTGGGTCCTCACCCGCGCGCTTAAAAGGACTTATCAATGCTCTACTGTAGGCACACGTGAAAGGTTAATAAAAGGTTTATTTACAAGGGAAGGGGAAATGAGGAAATGTACAGCTCTGGGAGAAAAGTGGGAGACAAAGTTTTAAATGAGTCCTACCCGATCCGCCGATCAGGAATCCCAAAATGACGCTCTCAGAGTTGGCCGCCAGCCAGGAGCGGTGAAGCCAGGAGGCGAGCGATCGCGAGCCAGAGAGCGAGCAAGGCCCACGTGTTTGGTTTTTATATCCAACCTGGCTGCCCAACTCCACCCTCAGGTCCCAGCCACCCTCCCTTGGTGGTGATGGGATTTGTCTTTCCCAATGTCCTGATGGCTTTAGTCTGGAGTGGGGGTGGAGTCCACAAAGCCTGTATGAGATTATCTCAGGACATCCTTTCCCCCTAACATAGCCAGTTCAGTGTCCGCAGAAATGGCTCCTTTTCCACCCCGCTCCAGTGTCCAGGCTCCTGGTTTTTGATTATGCAGTGAGGGACATTCACCTCAATGAGAGCTCCCGCAAGTCTCCCCGCAACCCTGGGTGGCAGGCGGGGGACCTGGGCAGCTGTGATCCACTTATGCTTTTCAAGTGAGCCGCTTTTCCACACAAGCTTACGGGCTGGCCTTGGGCTGTTTGTAGGTCTCCTGGGAGTCTTTGTTTTTCTCTAATGGCGCCTGGAGCCATTCGCTCACCTCTGCAGCAATTCCTGCACGGTTCTCCATGTGGAACCAAGCATAAGTAGTCTTAGCCATTGCTTTGTCATTTTGTGTGTAACTGCCATTTTAGAATTTTAGGTTTTGCTGTCCTAGGAAAAGCTGCATTCCAGAGATAGTTTCGACAGTTTCGACCCTCACTGGACCCTCACCCTCCGGTCACCAATGAGGGTGAACTTGCCGTAATTGGAGCTGCAGTCTGGAGCTGCATCTAGGCTGGACCAGTCAGCTTAGAATTATAGCCAGGCAAAGTTGGAGAATGCATCCTTGTAGCCACTGAGTAACTGCCAGCATGATTTAACCCTATATAAAAAAAAACCCTGCTTCTTTTGTTGGGACTCTCGATATCTGCCGCTGCGTTGGTAGGTGCCATGAACCCAGACTCAAGTCTGTAATAAACTCCCTTTTGTGTTTGCATGGGCTGTCTTTGGGTTCTTGGAGGCTATGCTCATTGGGTCTGCTGATCTTGGGCACAACACTCCACAGTTCCAGTTCACGGGTGCGGTGGCTGAAATAGTTCCTTTCCACTCACAGTCCCGCTTAATGCATAGTTTGCTCTTGTTGGTTGTTTCTGTTGTTGTTTTTTCCTCCTTTCTGATGGTCGGAGAGTGCTGACTTTGTGGGTGGGGGAGGATAGCAGGATTCTGGGCTTTCCTCCCTTCTAGTCCTCTTTTATGGCAACTTTCTTCTTTAGGCAATTTGCCAGAGTCACCTGTTTATCTTCTGTGTCTCAGTTTTCACAGGGACCTGCTGCTTTTCCTCCCTATTAACTTTTTTTATGGGAGTTCTTATTCGCAGCGTTTCCTTGTGGCCATGTTGATCTCCTTCTGCTACTGATTTTTGTGTGTTGATTTTCTAACATGCTACTTTGTTAGTTTATTGTTCTAATTATTTTTTTCATGGAGTTTTTTTGAGTTCTCTATTTACTATCATATCACCTGCAAATAGTGATAATTTTACTTCCTCTTTCTCTATTTGGATTCTTTTATGTCTTTCTCTTGTCTGTGGGTCTGCTAGGCTTAGAGGGCTGCTTAAGCTGCATTTCTGTCTATGCAGTTTGACCTCTTCAGTACAAAGTCCATTTGGCCAGTCAATCAATTGCCTAAACTTAAAGAATGCAAACTACGGACCCTGAAAATGTTCCTCTCAAGTTAAACAAGAGTAGGATATGTAATTCCCTGGGACAATGACTAAACATCATGAGGCATGGCCAGGAAAACCTGGGGAGCCATAGACTGGTATGTTAACTTTTCATCCAAGAGACTGATCAGTGGAATCTCTTACTGATAAGATCAGAACCACAAGTGGGGGTCAGAAGCATGATTTCAGTCTTCATAAACTTGATTTTGATCTTTAAACATGGGTCATAAAAATGATCTGAATCCTCAGACTCATCTCCCCAAAAAGCCTAGATAACCTAAGCATACATTCGCTTCCTTTTAACTTTTTTCTTTTTGTTCCCCTGCTCTGAGTAATTGACTCTATAAAATCATTCAATTAATAAAAAGACCAGGTTTTGCCTTTTTGGTAGTATCCTGCCATAACAGCTTGCTCCATGACTCCTGTTTCTTTGATAGTGTCGTGTTGCCTGATGCAACACTTGCCTAACTGCTTTAGCTAGGACTTCGATTTTTATATTGAAAAGCAGTGGTGAGAATGGACATCTTGTCTTGTTCCAGATCTTAATGACTTTCACTTTTCGCCCTTGAGAATGATGGTAGCTGTGGGTTTCTGACATATAGCTTTTATTATATTAAGATATCTTTTTCTTATCTCAAGTTTTTCAAGGGCCATTATCATAAATAAATGGATGTTGATTTTTATCATTGCTTTCTTGGCATCTATTGGTATTGTCAATGTTTTTTGCATTTATGTGATCAGGGATATTGACCTATAGCTTTCCCCTTTTTTTTTCTGGTGTCCTTGCTGTTTTTTTCTACACACCATAAATATTTATGTGCTGTAATGTCTGGTTGGGTATCATGGTAACAGTGGCTTCATACAATGTATTTGTTAGTGTTCCCTCTTCAATTTTTTGGAAGAGTTGGAGAAGAATTCGTGTTAATTACTTTTTGAATGCTTGGTAGAATTAGTGAAGTTACTAGAAATGAATGTTTATTTGTAGGATATTTTTGATTACTGATTCTATCTACCAACCAGTAGTCACCCTTGTAATACTGAATAAATAATTCAGTTTTGGAAGGTTGTTTGTGCCTATGAAGTTATCAATTTCTCTAGTTTATCAAGAAAATAGGATGTTAGGTTTGTTGGCATGTAATTGCACATAGTCATCTATTAGAATCCTTTTATTTTTATTTCATCATTTCCAATATCTCCTCTTCCATTTCTGATTTTATTTATTTTAACTCTTTTTTTTCCTTTTTGAGTCTAACTGAGGCATTTCAATTTCATTTATTTTTTTAAAGACTCTTTCTTGGAGTCTTGGTGTAATCTATTGCCTTATTGCTCTTTATTTCTTTTATTTGCTCTCCTTTTATTCCTTTCCCTCTACTAATTTTGTACTCCATTTTTTTCCTTTTTTTAGTTCCTTTGTGAAACAGTAATCTTGTTTATGTTTTCCCTGTTTCTTGAGGTATATATTTCTCTCTACAGAAGTTCCTCTTAAAAATGCTTTTGCTAAAAGAGACAATAACAAAAACAAAGAGAAACCTCACTGACTGGGAGAACATTTTTGCACACAACACTAATGATAAAGGACTGATCACAAAAATCTACAAAGAGCTGATGAGACTCAACAAAAACAAAGAAAATAACCCAGTCAAAAAATGGGCAGAAGAGCTTAAAAGAAACTTCTCTGAAGAGGAAATGCAAATGGCCAACAGGCATATGAAAAAATGTTCAACATCACTTGTCATCAGGGAAATGCAAAACAAAACTACCATGAGATACCATCTTACACCAGTAAGAATGGCACATATTAAAAAAACTAGCAACAACAACTGTTGGCGAGGGTGCGGAGAAAAAGGAACTCTTCTGCACTGTTGGTGGGAGTGCAAACTGGTCCAACCACTATGGAGAGCTGTGTGGAGATTTCTGGACCTACTAAACATAGAGCTTCCATATGATCCAGCAATTTCACTCCTAGGTATTTACCCAAAGGACACAGAAACATCAATTCCAAAGAACACCTGCACCCCTATGTTTATAGCAGCACTGTTTACAATAGCTAAGCTTTGGAAACAACCCAAATACCCAAAAATAGATGAATGGATCAAGAAGATGTGGTACATATATACCATAGAATATTACTCAGCATTCAAAAAAGATAAACACATGCATTTTGCAGCAACATGGATGGTGCTGGAAGGGATCAGGCTCAGCAAAATAAGCCAGAAAGAAAAAGAAAAATACCGGATGGTCTCACTCATAGCAGGAATCTAGAAAACTTAAATAAGTGACCAGGAAAATGAATAACTATAAGAATGAAATTATCAAAATCAAGAAACAACTATGAACCAGAGACACTCTACGGGGGCTGGGGTGGGGGAAAGGTGGGCTTGGGGTCAAAATAAGGGGGTTGTAATTGTATGGGGAATATAAAAATAAAATTAAAAAATATAGACACTAAATTATGGGACTCCCCGGTGGCGCAGCCGTTGAGCGCTGGATTGCGAAGCTGCCGGCAGCCTCTGCAGCACTGGTTTGATTCCGGGCTGCTCCCCGGCCACCTGAGGAGGGTCCCGCATGGCACGCAGACCTCTCCTGCCGCCTGCTGCTCCCCTCAGCAGTGTGCTTCGGTCCCTCTGACTGCTCTGCTCCCCACTCTGGCTCTGGTGAATTCTCTCACCCTCCCGCGCTTCTGACTGTACCCAGTGCTCGTATAAATAAATAAAAATAAATCTTAAAAAAAATATATAGACACTAAAATTACAGGGAAATGCAAAAATCATCTCTAGAACAATACATTTGACAATGCAGATGAAATGGATTTTGTTTTGGAGAAGGGAAAACATATGATGGCCATATAAGAGAAAAATAGACAATGAAATATTATACCTACTAAGAAAATTTAATATTTAATGAAAAACTTTCTAGCAGGCAGTAGAAACAATGAAGATGCAGTAGGCCAGCTTTAGTGCCTTGTCCCTATTGGCTGCAGGACTCAGAATAGTAAGAAGTGGACCATTATCAGGCTGGCAATGGAGGGGGTTAGGCTTAACACTGAAGGTCATATCTCTCTATCAAATAGAGAGTTCAGAACATATATAATAAAGAAATTCAAGATATAAAAGGAAACTTTTGAAAGCAAATCAAAGTGTTACTAGAGAACCCAGAAAAGCCAATCAAAGAAATACAACAAAATTCAGAAAAGCAATGATCTCAGGAATAATATCAATGATCAGAGAAAATCCCAGAAGATGAAACAAAGGTCAGCAGGTTAATTTGTGTGGAGGTATCAGGGCTCCAGCAGGTCCCAAGCCTGTGGTTGGGAACTGACTGAGCTGAGCTGAGCCTGATTGGCCACTGGTGGGCAGGGGTGAGATCTGCAGGAATGAAAAAGTGAGAAACTGGGTGGGCGCATGGCCACCACCATGAATGCACAACCCCCACCATATTGGAAGCTGGGCAACAGCAGCAGGACCACTGCTACTGCAAGTAAGAGAACTTCCCAAGCAATAAGGAGATGAAAATAGACATATAAAAAGCAAGAAGACAACCAAATTTCAATGATTAAAGGAAAATTACAGCAAGACACATAATGGTAAAGCTCCCAGAATCCAAGACAAGGAAAAAAAAAATGAAGCTGATGAGGATGAAGAAACAGGTAACATATGAAGGAAAACCAATAGGGCTGACGTGAGACCTCTCCGAAGAAACACTATGGACAAGAAGAGAATGGAGGGACGTATTCAACAAACTCCAAAACAGCAAATGACAACCAAGAATACTTTATCCTGCAAAGTTCTCCTTTCTATATGAAGAAAAAATAAGGACCTCAGACAAACAAACTCCAGAAATTCATTTCGACTAAACCCCATCTCCAAAAAATACTACAAGTGGGCCTCCCTGGTGTCACAGGGATTAATGGCACAGTGCTGTCAAGCTAAGCCCAGGGAGCAACCCACATGGTGCAGGAGAACTGCACCTGTTTTACTTGCTGTTCCCCTCAGCAGTGTATTTCAGCAGATCTGTCCTTTCTGCTCCCCACTCTCTCTGGTGAATCCTCTCACCCTCTGTACCTCTGGTATACACCTGAGTTCTTGTATGCATAAATAAATAAGCCTTTAAAAAATACTACAAGAAATCCTAAATCCAAAACCAACAGAGGAATGAATAAAAAGAACAGTAGAAGGCATGGAAAAAAAATCACAAAAAGGCAAACAAAATGGCAAATACAGATGCCAACATATCAATATTGATTCTAAATATAAATGGGCTAACTCATCAATAAAAAGATTGATAAATCCAGCCTGTGGTTAAGTGTGTCTTAAGTGTGGTTAAATGTGTCTCTGGATTAATAAATCCAGCCTGTCATTAAGTGTGTCTCCAGGAACCACTTAACCACAAAAGATAAACATAGACTGAAAATAAAAAAAATTGGAAAACAATCCCACAAGCTAATGGACCAAAAAAGAAGGCAGGAAGAGCTATACTTATATCAGATGAAATAGAATTTAAACTATAAAAGGTAAAAAGAGAAAAAGATGAACACTACAATATGATTAAGTGGACAGTACATCAAGAAGATATAACACTCGTCAACATATACCCACCAAATGAAGGAGCACCAAAATATACAAGACAATTATTGTCAGCTCTGAAAATAGACATTAAAGAAAATGCATATATAGTGGGAGACTTCAACATCCCAGTTTCACCAATGGACAGATAAATGAGACAAAAAATAAACAAAGACACTAGAGCCCTAAATAAAGACATAGAAATCATGGGCTTAACAGACATTTATAGGATACTTCACCCAAAAAATCCGAGCACACAGTTTTCTCAAGTGCATATGGATCATTCTCCAGAATCGATTACATATTGGGCCACAAAAGAAACATCAACAGATACAGTAAGATCAAAATCATTCCAACTATATTCTCTGATCATAAAGGCATTACTAGAAATAAATCACAAAAAGAAAACAAGGAACCCACCGACTTCATGGCGATTGAAATCCACACTACTAGAAGACCATTGGATTAAAGAGGAAATCAAAGAAGAAATTAAAAAATACTTTGAGTTAAATGACAAGAAGGACACCAATTTCCAGAATGTATGGGATGCAGCAAAAGCAGTAGTAAGAGGAAAGTGCCTAGCAATACAGGCTCACATTAAGAAACAAGAAAGAACTCAAAAAAACAATCTAATCTCCAATCTCAAAGAACTAGAGAAAGGAGAACAAAAAACCCCAAAATCAGCAGGAGAAAGGAAATAATAAAAATCAAAGCAGAAATAGATGAAATAGAAATTTCAAAAAACATCCAAAAGATCAATGAAATCAAAAGTTGATTCTTTGAAAAAATAAACATAGTAGACAAACTGTTAGCCAGGCTCACAAAGGAGAAAACACAAATAAATAGAATCACAAATGAAAAAGGAGAAATTACAACAGACTCAGAAGAAACCCAAAGAACAATGAGAGAGTATTATGAACATTTATATGCAAATTCAACAATCTAGAAGAGGTAGAAATATTCCTAGAATGATATAACCACCCAAATGTAGAAAAAGAAGAAATAGAGCACCTAAACAGACCAATTACAAGCAGCAAAATTGAAACAGTAATCAAAACGCTCCCCAAAAACAAAAGTCCAGGACAAGACGGCTTCACAAATGAATTGTACCCAATGTTAGGAAGTGAATTAGTGCCTATCTTACACAAACTCTTTAAAAAAATTGAAAAAGAAGAAATACTGCCAAATATGTTCTATGAAGCCAATTACACTAATACCAAACCAAGCAAAGACAGCACACACACAAAACAAAAAACTATAGGACAATCTCTCTAATGAACACTGATGCAAAAATCCTCAATAAAATCCTTGCGAACAGAATCCAACAACACATCAAAAGGATGCATGATCAAGTAGAATTTATGATCCACCATGATGAAGTGGAATTTATTCCAGGAGCACAAGGATGGTTCAACATCTGAAAATCAATTAATGTAATCCAACACATCAACAAAAATAAAAATAAAAAACATGATCATATCAATAGATTCTGAGAAAGCATTTGACAAAGTCCATCATCCATTTATGATCAAGGCACATGAAATTCTTGGGACAGAAAGAACATATCTTAACATGATAAAAGCCATATATGACAAACCCACAGCCAATATTCTCAATGGTGAAAAGCTGAAAGACTTTCCCTTAAGATCAGAAACAAGTCAAGGATGTCCACTCTTGCCATTGCTTTTCAATATAATACTGGAAGTCCTAGCCAGAGCAATAAGACAAGGGAAAGAGATATAAGGAATCTTATATAGGGAAAGAAGTAAAACTTAAGAAGTAAAACAAAGGAAGTAAAACAAAGGAGAAGTAAAACAAAGGAAAGTAAAACTTTCCCTTAAATAGGGAAAGAAGTAAAACTATCACTATTTGCAGATGATATGTTAATATACATAGAGAACCCTAAAAATGCACAGAAAAACTAGTCAAAACAATCAACCAGTTTAGTAAAGTAGCAGGATACAAAATCAACACACAAAAATAAGTAGCCTTTCTTTATACAAAAATAACTATCTGAAGAAAAAGAAATAAAAAAGCCATCCCATTCATAATTGAAACAAAAAAAATCAAGTACATGGGAATAAACCTAACTAAAGAGGTGAAGGACTGATACAAAGAAAATTATAAAACATTGTTAAAAGAAATAGAAGATACAAAGAAATGGAAAGGTATCCCCTGCTCATGGATGGTAAGAAGCAACATCATCAAAATGGCCATCCTGCCAAAAACTATTTACAGATTCAATGCCATTCCACAAAAATCTCAATGACATTCTTTAAAGAAATAGAACAAATATTGATGAAATTTATATGGAACCACAAGAAACCTTGAATAGCCAAAGGCCTCCTGACTAAAACAAAGGATAATGGAGGTATCACATGCCTGCACTTCAAACTATACTGCAAAGCCATAATAATTAAAACAGTGTGGTACTGGGGACAAAACCAGACACACAGGCCAATGGCACCAAATAGAATGCCCCCCCAAAAGTCATGCATTTATGAACGAATAATCTTTAACAAAGGAGCAAAGAATATGCAATGGAATAAGGACAGTTTGTTTAATAAATGGTGTTGGGATAATTGGAATACCATATGCAAAAGAATGAAACTAAACTACTAATTCGACTATGCACAAAAATAAACTCAAAATGGATAAAAAAACTGGATATAAGACCTGAAACCATAAAATACATAGGTAAAACACTACATAACACACATCTTAGCAACATCTTTAAAGACAGAACCCTCAAAGCAAAAAAAAGTGAAGGAAAAATAAACATCTGTGATTACATCAAACTAAAAGCTACTATACAGCAAAAGAGACATTAACCAAACAAAGAGATACCCTACGATTGGGAGAAAATTTTTACTTTCCATACAACTGATAAAGGATTGATCACAAATATACAAAAAGAAGTCACAAAATAAAAGTAAACAATCCAGTCATGAAATGGGCAGAAGAACTTCAAAGACACTTGTTCAAAGAGGAAATGCAAATGGCCAATAGGCATACGAAAAAATATTCAACATCTCTCATAATCAGAAAAATGCAAATCAAAACCACAAAGAGATATCACCTTACATGTGTAAGAATGGCACATATCAAAAAACTAGCAACAACAAGTGTTGATGAGGATGTGGAGAAAAAGAAACTTTCCTACATTGCTGGTGGGAGTGCAAACTGGTCCAACCACTATGGAAAGCTGTGTGGAGATTCCTCATTCTACTAAAAATGGAGCTACCATATAACCCAGCAATTCCGCTACTAGGGATTTACATAAAAGACACAAAAATATTAATTCGAAAGACTACCTGCACCCCTATGTTTATGGCAGCATTTTTTATAATAGGTAAGATATGAAAAAAACACAAATACCCCAAAATAGACAACTGGATCAAGAAGATGTGGTATATATACACAATGGAATATTACTCAGCAAACAAAAAGAAAAATCCATGCCGTTAGCAGACAAATGGATGGAGCTGGAAGGGATCATGCTCAGTGAAACAAGTCAGATGGAAAAAGAAAAATATCAGATGGTTTTACTTAGGGGAGGACTATAGGAGGACTATTGGGGAACCAAATGAGGGACCGAGGGGAAAGGCAATAAAAACACAACAACAACAACAAAAAAACAACAATAAAGAGACAACTATAAATCAGAGACATTCTACAGGAAGGAGGAGGAAGAGAGACCAAAGCAAGGGTGCGAAGAACACAAGGGACTATGGTAATGAAGCATGTGCCAATTGGTGGTGGAAATTGTATGGGGGACTATACCTGAAAAAGAAAGCAAACATTGTTAAAAAAAAATAAATAAAAGGAACAATGATGTAAACACACACACACACACACACACACACACACACGGAGGGCTTTTGTTGACTGGAGAGTAAATAAGCAGAAGAAGCAAACTTTATTTCAAAGTGCAAAGGGAAAATTTATTTAGCGGAAGAAATAAAAGAATAAAAGCCGAGACTCCTGAGCCTGTGCTGCTAGGTGGGCAAAGACGCCACAATGGAGTCACACCTTGGGGGATAAATCCTTTTCCCTATTAGTCTTCAATGTCCTCAGCCTCTTTATGATTGGGTCTCTCCATGCTTGCACTCCCCGAGCTCCCAGCTCTTATTTCAGTGTTTTTTCTTTCATTGCCCTGAGGTAAGGGTCTTGTTACTGTTTTGAAATTTACTGGTTTTTTGCTTGTCTTCCTGCATTTCACTGCCCATATCTCCCGAGAATGTTTTGGGTAGTCCTTTGGAATTTACTGACCTTATTGCTGCTTTCTTCTGAAGATCCCTGTCTATTGATAGCTGACACTGGTGAGTTCCCTGAGTATGCTGAGGCTGACCCTAACTTGTCGCAAGGACACGTTATCATCAATTAAATCTTGTTCTAGGTAAAAAGAAAGAGAAATTCACATAAGAATGAAATTCTTAGGGGGCGGGAGGGAAGGGATTGGGGTCAAAATAAGGGGTTGCAATTGTATGGGGAATATAAAAATAAAATTTATTGTAAAAAAACCCGAAATTCTTGAAAAATAAGTATAGTAAAAAATACAAGCTATTGTACTTGACAAAAAAATACAGATGGTACAACTCCAAAATTAAAAGCAGCACAGGGATTAAAAAACTTAACTATTATAATAATAATGTAACCTTGATGTATATTTCACATCAGCAAACATACTTCTGTAAACTAAGCTTAAATTTGGCCCTCTGTTGGCTTTGTCTATAAATCATAAAAAAGCTAACAAGGCGCCTCTAGAGGGGCCTCTCACTGGCCACTCACAGGGCAAGGGCAACTGCTGGCGGGGGTGCGCCCTGCTGGACACTGCTGCTGCTGCTATTACCTGTCTACCTCCTGTCGCTGAAATACTTATTCCTGGCCCCCCATGCAGGCTTTGTTACCTCTTTCTTGTCTGCTGCCATGGAGAACAGGGAAAACTTGTAGTTGAGGTGCCACATATGGCTATGCAAACAAGCAGTAGGCCCACCAGTAGCCCCCACAGCTCCTGGTTCTCTGAAGGCCCTGGGCAACCCTCTGATGAGCTGCACCAGCCTGGGCTATGCCACAGCAGCCTGGTACAGCCAGATTTGGGTTTTAGGAAAAAAAAAAAAAAAGCAAAAGGAGAAATTAAAAAAAGACCACGGCAGTTTTGAAGATGTTCAGGTGAGGTTTAAACCTGGCAGTTGCCATTCAGATACAGCAGAGCTTACCTGGCTCTCGCATGAGACAGTTCAAGGCAAGTCAGATGCACTACCTGGGTTTCAATTTTGAATCCCGAGCTGGTTTTGAAAATGGACAAGTTTCAAGCACCCACTGTCACTAATTATGTTTAAACTTCCACTGGCACCAGTTAAGTATTGGAAACAGCTAGTTGGAAAATAGCCTAGGTTGAAAGTTGGGTATGGGAAGGAGGATATAAACCAAAGCTTCAGCGAGGCCTGAATCAGTTCAAGAGAGAGGCTTGACTTGGCTATAGGAGGACCTTCACAGAAGCCTTTGCTGATGCTTTTTCATTGGGAGTGCTACAGGCCTGTGCCCAGCCTATTTAAAGAGTCTGCTGTCTGGCACTACCCAGCCTTGTTTTGGATTGTTGCTTCATTGCTGGGGTGTGGCCTGTGATACCTCCAGCTGCCACAGATTAGTTGGGTCCTAGTCCATCACTTAGTGGGGTGCCACCATCTCCAGGCTCTCATTGGATGGACAATACCATCTTGCACAAACAGCTTTTGGTTTGGATACTGGACACTATGGCCACTATCTGGGTAGGACCGTTGGCCAGCTGTGGCCTTAGGAAGGTTTACTTTTTCTCAACCATCCCTTTGTAAGTAATTCCTTTTGCTGTTGCACCCCGAGATTGAACTATGTTTTGCGATTGTGAATTGATGGGTGAGAACCCACCACCATAATAGCTCCCCTTTTGCATTACCATCCTCATAGTCACTGATTCTTTCATTGGGTCTATTTGATCTATTCTACTTCCATAGCTTTCTTCAGAATTTTTGATCTCTACTGATAGTATTATACCCTGCATCTACTATTTCTTATTTAAAGCTTTGATTTCTAGCTTCTGTTCATTAACCTTATTTCTCAGGACTTTGCACTTGTTTATCTAAGCTTCATTGTATATCTTTGCTCAGATTTTCTGTGTTTTCTTACATTTTTTTGAATGGCTTTATCATGACAAATTGGACTCTGTATCTGATAGGAAGAAAAGCTCTTCCGTGTCAAATTTCGATTATATTTCTAATTATTTCACTTAGCCTACTCTAGGTTCATTCATGTTGCAAGGAGCAGGAATTAATTTTTAGTTTTTATAGCCCAATAGTAGTCCATCGTGTGTATATGCCACAACTTCTCATCCAGTCACCTGTCCGTGGGCATCTAGGTTGTTTCCAGCTCTTGGCTACTATAAATAATGATGCAATGAACCTGGGGTTATACCACATTCTCAATTTTTCCAACATGAAGGCAGGATAACTTATTCTGTCCTTGAAATTAGTCCAACATGGCATTCTTTTAAAGAAACAAAAGTTAAGTCTTCAATACATAATTCAGAGGCCTCCAGGTTAAGGTGCAAGGGTTTAGACACAAACTATGAGGCTGTCCACAGCCACTGCAGCACGAGTTTGATTCCTGGCCAGCCAGGGAGCAGCCTGCATGGTGCAGCAGACCTCTCCTGACTCATCTGCTGCTACCCTCAGCAGTGAACTTTGGTCAATCTGCCTGTTCTATTCCCTACTCTGTCTCTGGTGTATCCTCTCACCTCCCCACACCTCTGGCCGGTATCCCAGCTCTTATATGCATAAATAAATAAATTTTTAAAAAACTACATAATTCAATACATAATTAAAAACAGTTCAAATCATTTTAATATGCAGTCTCTTGCAAAACATCAAATTTTGATTATATTTCTAATTTGAGAAAAATGTTTTAAAAATATCTTCTCCTAAATTTTCACACTAAAATTTCTTCACCAGCATGTTCCTCACCACCACACTGCTTTCCCTTCCATTCCAAGTTGTAAGTGCCCTGATGATCAAGCAAATCTATAAAGACTCTCAAAAGACTTATCTTTGGTAGTGGGTGTGGTGTGGTAATATATCTGAAGATGTGTGAGTCTATATCTTTAAATTACATACAGAGTTTAAACTAATGTTACCTCAATTAAAAATGATAAAAATAAATTAAAATTCAGTTCAAAAATTTATTATGAACAGTAGCAAAAAGAGACTTACCTTCTGACCCCCTTCTGATCCCTTCACACTGCACTGACTTGCAATGTGCTTCAACTACTGTTCTTCACCCCTCAAACCAAGACTGACTCGAGAGTAGTGGAGTGTGCCCTCTGTGCAATGAAGAAGTGACTGTGTAGGGATATGTTTCTGTCTCCCATTCCCAATTTCTCTCAAAGCATTATCAGATCCCAAGAAATATAGTAAACAACTTCCTCAATCTCATTAATCTTAACATAAATTTTTTTCTGCACAGTTTTATTCCTCAGTTGTCCTTTTTTGGACATGTTATTAACTGTTTTGCTTTATAATTATTTTTCAACACCTATTAGAGCAACTTTGATTATTCTTAACTTTTTTTGTACATTTATTATTCTTGAAAAACTTAGTAAAATCTTACTGGCTACCCTGTTGATATTTAGATTAAAGCAACACCAAATCTATGTATAGTGTTTGGGAAATTGGCATAATTTTCCCAGTTCTTTGTTAAACTTCTTTCTGTCTTTATTGTAGATTGCATACATGACTGTAGAGTTTAATGATGTTATTTTATATATTTATTGCTCTTACAAAGAAACAGGCTTTGTGTCTTATTCTGCCAGAGACAAATGATGCTGCCTCACATCTGCTCATTGGCTGAAGACGAAACTATTTTATACCAAATATGGTATGGTGCTTAAAAAAATATTCATTGAAGTTATGTTTAAATTAAACCTCCAAGAGCCAGGTTTGTGATTAAAAAACTCTTCTGTAGTCACTTAGTCATTGCTGCCCTTGTTCTGAGTGTCTGGGCTGCTATTTTCATGTACTCACTTTCTCCTAAATTTCTTATGTAAACTTTTATTCACAAAGTATTTTAAGTGGCTTTATACTGTAATAATAATAATATCCCACAAGTGTGAAGAATATAGGCATATATCATTTTGAAGAAGTAATATCAGTAGAAATATTTTAAACATATACAAATTCTGTCTTTAAGAATACCTTTCTATAATTAACAGGCTATATATTTTGCAGGCTATAATTAGAAAGCTATATATTTGGTTTATTTTCAATTAACTATATACCTCAGAAACACTTTCTTATCAGAATATTAATACTTGTTTCATTCTGAAAATAGCCACTTAGTCTGATAGTGAAACCCTTTTGAGTTGTTGCCTATCTTTGCTCTTTTTAACATTGGTGCAACAAAATATATACTTTATAACTTTATACACATACATTACTTTACACATTCAGGTATATGAAAGATAAATTATAAGAAGTGGAGTTGCTAGGTCAAAGACTGCACATTTGTAATTTTGATTGATAGTACCAAATTTCCCCCCACAAAAGTTTTACCAATTCATAACTCATCAGCAATGTATTAGTGTACTTCTTGAGATCTGTGCATTTTATAGGTGAAAAAATGGTATGCCCCCACATTTTTTTCTTCCTACATTATTTAGGGTAAGTCAAACTGCTGTAAGAAATTATAGCTCACAAATATATTTGATACCTCAAATATATAGCAGTTTATATCTCATGAATGGAACTGGCAGTTGATGTTGAAGATTAGTAACTGTTCTCCAGAGGCTGACTCAGGGACCAGACTCCCACACACAACCCTAGTTTCCCATGGTAATTAATATCAATTTCTCTCTTCAGACATAAGCTCCCTTGTTTGCCTGTTGGTCCATTGGAATGAGAGGACATTTACAGTCAAATTTCATTGAAATCTGTGTGCCATCTTCAGAAGCATTTCTTTTCCATGAACCAGGATATCTAAACTGGTACAGTCTAAATTCATAGGGACAGCTAGCATAAATGTGACAAGTAACTTTAATACTGAGAGGAATCTCTCCATTTTGGTTCACATCATTGGTTTAAGACTTCTAGCACATCTTGAGGGCAGTGTTCTCCAGCCAACCCCATTCATTCTATCGAAATGGTTTTGTCTTGGTAATGGAGCATATTTCATTAGAAATTGTCTATCTCCACCATTGTTAAAAGGGTTCTGTTGTTTGAGGCAATGTTGTGCATGATATTATGCTAATGAATGCACAAGTCCTTAAATGGTGATTGTTCTGGAAGCTCTGTGAACAAACTGGCAAATCCATGTTTAAATATATACCAAGTCACTTCCCCTCCAAGGTGGAAGGATTCGATATAGTCAACCTGCCAATTGGCTCTACTGGTCTCCCCAGTTAATGGGGCTATTTTAAGGGCTCTGTGTCATTCTCTGATTCTCAGCTATGGGACTCAGCTATGTCATTAATTGTGTCATCCTTGGTGAATGCAAGTTTGTTGTTGAGCTCTTTCCCTACTATTATGTTATGCTATTCATGAGCTTATTGCACTATACTGCTATGGGCAAGCAGAGAAACAAGAGGATATTCATATGATTGTTGCCAAACAAAGGGTTCACTACCCAACATGAACAGGAGCTGATCCACCCAATTTTGAGAAAAGTAAGGAAGCTTTGTTGCTAATCAATGGCAAAGATGTAGAGAAAACTCAAATCTACCACCTCATCCCAGAAAGGGAAAGGGTTTATATTGTTTTGGGGAAGTATGTTTGAGAACAAAGGAGCTAAATTCTATTGGCTAAAAATTGAGAAGCAAAGAAATATATACATGACTGAAGTTCATTGCTAGTTGTGGGGCAGGTCATACATGGAAAATAGTAACTAGGCTTTTTTAATTTTGTAATTTTTTTAATATAGTTCTACAATGCTCTATATGATGTAGGAGCATCATACACATTCTTACACTTTGAAGAAGCTTCGCTTTGGATAAATGGAGTTGTGAATTTCTGTTGGTGAACCCTTTACCTCTGGATAGCTCCCCGCCTCTGTGTTTGCATTCTCAGCTGGTCTTGGAGCTCAGCTTAAATTTAGCTGCTCAGTCTGAGTCAAATGTGTTTAGGGAAGTAAACCTCAAAGAGAAAGTTAGATGAATCTTTTTCTTTTGTGTGTAAGGTCTGAGAGAAATTTAACCATTTTTCAGTTCCAGAGTGTGTTGTCGCAGCCCCTTCTAAGAGCCGCCTCTGATGTAGATGCTTCTGGTAGCCGCCTCTGATGTAGATGGATAATTGTGAAATACAAAGGCCTGCATACTTTGTATCTATTCACAGGAGCCCACATATATTCCTCTAACATTCTTCCTGTTCCAAATCTAATAGGCTTATTCCTTTTAGAATCTTGATCAACCAGATGAACTGTATGAATGAATTCTATACCTCTGGCAACTCTTCTTGTATTCACAGGTTGTAATCAAGTTATTGAGAGTCATCACCAAGTGAGGCAGTAAAATTGCAGCAGTCCCTTTCCATATAATGCCACCATGTAATCCAGTCCTTTTGGGAACTAAGCCATATTCTTTCTTCCTCCATAGATTATATAAAAGTCTCATGTTATAGATGGATGATCAGGGAGAGGTGATTTGGGGTAGAAATAGATAAGATGTGCTATTATAGACTTATAAAATACTAGTCATGTAATTTACTAATGTATTTTGGATTTGTTTGTATTTGGTTCCAAGTATACCACTTAATTGTACAATGTATTGTGGTTAGGCATGCCTAGTCCTAGACTTCATGAATTCTGTAACATCCATTCTCAAGTAACAAATTCACTTAATTTGCTAAGTGCATGTCAAGAAGAAGATTCACTTGATCTTATCCTTAGAACAGAGAAATTAAAGCAAAGTTACTATTAGAGAAATTTTCCTGTGATCATATTTTGGAATATGTGGTATATGTGATAGTTCTCAGAAGAGTTTGAATGGTGACTTTCAACTTTAGACCATGAGAGTAATTGGTAACATAGTCTATTAATGTAAATAATTAGAAAACAGGAAAATTATATGGGGGAATATGAAGGCACTGTTGGACCTTGGACCCTATAGCACTATGGCTTCTGAGAGAAGGACATAGTAAGAGGAACACTTTCATGGGTTTGGATTTCAGTCTGAAGAATCTCTTTAAAACATGGTGCCTAGAAGTTGGTTACAAGCAGAGAATGGTGAACTTGCTGAGTTAAGATAATGTGATTTGAATTTAGGTTGGCTAAGGAGGATGGAGTTTGAAGAGTTTCAGAGAAGAAGGACAACTAAAGAGAGCTCCAGAATTCTACATAGAGTCCCTTCAAGACTATTTGCTTAATACGAAGTTGAAATGTATAGAGTGAAATTATAAGGCCTAGAGAACAGTTATCCAGAAGCTATATTTGAAGAGTTCCTAGTAGACACACATTAAGAGAACTGCATTTTAATTAGCCAGAATGTGGCATACCTTTGAATACCTGGAATTCAGTGGTGACCAGGAAGATCATACCTTAGTAATAGATCTTTCAGTCCAATTTATTTAAAAATAAATTTTGAAAAGAAATACAAAGGGAGTAATCATATCTTCAAGTAACTTAACTGTTTGTTATATAAACAACAACATTCTTTAAAGAAATACAACAAAATCAGGCACTTAGCACAATAAAATCAATAGAGTCACATCTAATGAAAATTATCAGACACAGCAAGAAAGAGAACAATAATGAGGAGAAACAATGAGGAGAACTATAATGAGGAGAAAATAAGTGGGTGGCAAAGAAAGAAATGAGAAGGGAGATGGAATTAGCATATAAAGAAATTAAAACATCTTTGATGAATATGTTCATGAACTAACAGAAAAAAAGCATGGGGGAGTAGAGCAATGGAAATTATAAAAACAAAGGAGAGAAAGAGAGAGAGAGTGAGATCTAGAAATGCAAAGACAATATTTGAAATAAAAAAAATATTAGATGAATCCATCTCCCCTAAGTGACTAAAGCCTTAATCTACAAAGGGAACAACAACAAAATCATAACCTGAGGATACTGGTGGAAACAAATTACATCTGGGGAGAGACAAAGGATGAAGTCTCATCTATGGGGAGAGGAAAAAGAGCTTGTGAAGGTCCCTATGACAAGACCCAAGTCCACAGGGTCTGTCTAAGATTAAAACATAATTATAGCCTGAGAAAAGGACCTGATCCTACATCCCACCACTGAACATATCACAGGTATTGAGTAAAAATAATGAATGAAAGTGGATTATCTCTGGGAGAGATTCAAGAGACAGATTCTCTCTGGCAAGTGGCAGAAAGCTATGTGAGGATGAAAATACAAGTTACTGAGAAATTTGAAGCACTGATGCAATGAGAGGGAATATTACTATATATTACCTTTACCATTGATAACATGTTTCTGTTATAATGACCAACTTTTTGTTTCTGCTTAAAGAAGTTTTATATTTGCTGTAAGATGGGGCTACTGGGGATGAACTCCTTTAACTTTCGCTTGTCTGGAAATCTCTCTCTCCTTCAATTCTTTTTTTTTTTTTTTAAGATTTTTATTTATTTATTTATACAAGCACTGGGTACAGTCAGAAGTGCAGGAGAGCTTGCTCTCCGCTCTGGAGAGCAAAACAGGCAGACTGACGAAGTACACTGCTGAGGGGAGCAGCGGGTCTCAGGAGCAGTTTGAGCGCCGCGTGGGACCCTTGCCCATCTGCCAGGTATCGAATCAGCGCTGCAGAGGCTATGGGCAGCTTCGCAACCCAGCGCTCAACTGCTGCGCCACCTGGGAGGCCCTCTCCTTCAATTCTTAAAGACAAGTTTGTTGGATAGAGAATTATTAGTTGGAAATTATTTCCCCCTCAGAACTTTAAATGTATCATGCCAGTTCATTTTGGCCTTGAAAGTTTCTGCTGATAACCTGTTCATAGTAATGGGGTTCCCTTGTTCATGAGTTGTTTTTCTCTTGTTGCTTTATTTAAGATTGTCTCCTTGTCTTTTGGTGTTTTGATTATAATGTATCTTATTGTGAGTTTCTTTTGGCTCATCCTATGGAACTCTCTGAGCATCAGCAATCTGGATGTTTGTGTCCTCCCCTGGGTTTGGTAAGTTTTCAGTCATTGTTTTTTCAAATAAGCTTTTTGTTCCTTTCTCTTTACCTCTGCTTGATGTTCTATCATAAGTCCCTCATTTTCACATTTTAAAAATTATTTCTTCTTTTTTGCTACTCTGACTCAGTGAATTCAATTACCCTGACTTTGATTTCTTTGATTCTTTCTCTACTTCATTTAGTTGGCTGTTGAAGTCCTCTGTTCAATTTTTCACTGCAGTTACTGTGTTCTTCAACTCTGTTACTTCTATTTTTGTGTTTCTTCTTTTTACTCTCTGTTGAAATTTTCACTTTGGTTACCCATTCTCCCAAGATCTGTGAGCATTTTTATGACCATTATTTTGGGCTTTTAGCAGGCAAACCATCACCACTGCTTCACAGATCTTTCTTTGAGTTATCTTGTTCTTTCATTTGGAACATATCTTCTGTTTCTTCTATTTCCTTTGCTTTCTGTGTTGTGCCTTTTTGCTTGTCCAATCAGAATATTTCTGTGGCTTTTAGCAGTTGAAGGTGTGTCAAGAACTGTCACAAAGGGAAGGATTGTCTCACAAATCCTAGTTAGAGTCTAGATTTATGCTGATTGGAATTGAGAATCTCAGGCAGCAAATTTTTAAAATATACAAATATACCTCTTTTAGAGGAAGACAGGTAATTGGGTGCTTCTGTGTTGAACCATGGAGTGACAGTCAATTAAGAACTGTTTGTTTCTTTCCTACTATCCCCTGAACTTGTGGCCATGCTTGGGTGGTAGATGAAAAATTGGGGCATCAGATGAGAACACCATGTCTTCTCCCTGAGATACTGGGAAACTGGATCAAGGCAGAAATGGGAATGCAAAGATTATACCCACCAACCTCCATTCTTCTGTAGGCCCCCAGATGTGTGCTGGTCTTTGGGCTGGTCTCCACTGTAAGTCACTAGATCTCTTTCACAGTCTGCCTTCTGTGCAGTGCCTTGTTCCTGGTAGCTGGTCAAGAACTCTCTCAGATTATTATAGTCCCATGGGACCCACGAAAGCAAACTCTACTTGTCACAGAGCCAGGTGATCAAGCAGCATCCCCTGGGAAACAGCCATGAAAATTGGGGGCACAGATATTAAAAACTGGAGTACCGGGCCTCCCCGGTGGCGCAGCGGTTGAGCGCTGGGTTGCGAAGCTGCACGCGGCCTCTGCGGCGCCGGTTCGATCCCCGGCTGCTCCCCGGCCACCGGAGGAGGGTCCCACATGGCGTGCAGACCTCTCCTGCCGCCCGCTGCTCCCCTCAGCAGTGTACTTCGGTCCTTCTGCCTGCTCTGCTCCCCGCTCTGGCTCTGGTGAATTCTCTCACCCTCCCGCGCTTCTGACTGTACCCAGTGCATGTATGAACAGAACAAACAAACAAACCAGCAAACAAATAAATAAAGCATGCCTCTATTAAAAAAAAATAAATAAAAAAAAAAAAAAAAAAAAAAACTGGAGTACCAAGCATATGTATGCATTTTTTGCTGTGAGATACTAGTACCCTGGGGGTGTGGTAGAAGGAGACCATAAAGATAGCACCTGCCCCTCTGGGAGCCTTAGATTGACCCTATGTGTGTGTTTAATTAAGTCTGTCACTTAGGTTGCAGATAAAGATAAGCTACTAGATTTCTTTAACAAAGAAATTAGATGTTTTTCTTATCTCTCTGCTGTTTCCTGGAGGTGGTAGCTGATTAAGAATTCTCTCACCTTTGTTATATACAGTCCAGTGAAATTTGTGAGCTTAAGCCTTGTGGGCTACTAGAGTCAGATGAACTAGAATTGTTGGGTTGATGGTGTGATTTTGTGGCCTTATATCATTCATCTGATGTGTAGAATTTGCTTGGGCTAGTTTTATGTTTGTTTTCAGATCAAATAATTTATGTTTGTTTTCAGATGAAAGAATTTCCTACTCAGTTGTATACTTTGGTGGTCCATGGGGGGAGGTGACTTCAGGATCTTAATACACTGCCAGTCTGATCTGGAATTCCTGGTTTTGCTATTTTTATTACTATAGTTTTGTATTGAATTTGGGAAGGTATGTTTAAATTAAATTGCATTGCTTTATAGTGTTGTAATATGAGACAGTTTCCCAGAACCACAGGAAAACAAAAATGAAAAAACCAAACAGGCAGAGTATAAAGTGCTTTAATTTAATAGTTAACATAAATTCAATAGTTAAGTCAATATTCAATGTTTCCATTAATAAATTTTTTAATGTTCAATAAACTATTGAGTACAGCTACAACAAATATGAACATCTGCAATTAACACACATGCTATTTGTTAATTTGAAGTAGTTGTTGGTTCCTAGAGGACAGAACCATGTATTTTCACCTTTGAAATCCAGGATCTTAAATCTGTAGGTGCATAAAAGATATTGTTAAGTGACAGTACCTCTCCATCTGGGATCTGTTGAGTTTTTGGGAAGGGGGACAAAACTACCAGAAACAAAACCACACAGACGTGTCATAACTCACAGATGGGGACCCCTGATCAGAAGGGTGAGGAACACAGAACACTCAGGCATGTGACCAAAATGGAGTTTTTAGACATTTGACAGAAGCTACAATGAGGAACAGCCAGTTCCTCTTCCTCCAAAACAAATCAAGATAGGTGAAATATAATCCTGGATTTTTTTGCCATAATAGTCTATATAGTTTATAAGACTATACTGTCTCTTCTTCTCCCATCAGTTTATGTTGACTGTGATTTGTACTGAAATTCCCACATTTGTGAGCCTACTCAGGTTCTGAGATCCGAGTTATACTTAAATGACAGTTCTGTGTAGGGACAGCCAAGGCACTTCAGAGATGGAAAACACAATGGATTCAAGATCAAATGCATCTAATGTGCTCTTCCTGCTCTATGTCTCCATAATGATGAGATAAAAGTCAGTGATATGAAACCATAATGATTCTATCATCTGAATAGAGATGAGAAATGACAAAAATACTTTTTGTTAATGTTAAAAATATCAACTCATGGCATTATTTTTTATCTTTAAAATATTAATTTACTAAAGTTTAAGATAACTATATTATATAATATTATACAGTATGTTTTTTAAATGTAGACATAAAATAAAACTATCAGATGTAAACAGAAATTGTCTGGTGGTTAGAAGAACCAAAGTCTCACAGCAGGAGAAAACTTTAAATTTGCCTTTAAAATAATTTTACAGATTCTTCCTATCTTTCCCATAATTCTAGTTAACTAAAATACCACATAAGGACTTTATAAATACCATCTCTCAAAGTATTCAAGATACATTATGGACTACCTATTGTCGGCTGGTCTAGAACCTAAATACCATTTACAACAGTGAGGTTTTTTTAAATAATTGCAAATGAGATTTTATTCCAATGTCTGTTTTCAGAGTTCATAGTAGTTGCCTAATGTATTTTAGTGCTCCTTCACTTGGTGAGTATACTTGATCAGTGTTATGTCTTTATTTTTATTTTTTATTTTTTGAGCATTTTTATTTTATTTTATGTATTTTTTACATCATTTTTCAGTTTTGCACCATGTATGCATTGTCATCTTGGTTATAGTCCCCAAACAATTCCCACCCCCCCTTGTTTTGATCCTACTCCCTCTCCCCCACGCCCCCAGGAGTATGTCTCTGGTTTATAGTTGCTTGTTGATTTTGATTTTTACTTTATTATAATTAGACTTTTTCCTGGTCCCTTATTTAGGTAGAAGTCCAAGCTAGAGTCTTTTACGTGAGGGTTAGCCAATCAGCCAAAGAATTCTAAGATCACACTTTTGTTGCTTGTTGAAAAGTCTGTGTGAACTGGCCTATGAGACTGGGAAATCCCCATGTTTGACTCAGCCTCCACCGCACAGTCTTGAATTTCCCCATTAGAAAAGGAGCAAGGGGATGGATCAAAAGTCTATTCTAGCCCTGAGTTAGGTGGGGCTAAAGCAATGAAGGCACCTTCAGTATTCCCTCTCTGATCATTTTTCCTTGTCCCCAAACTATTATTCCAGGTTATTTGATTTTCCCCCTTTACACTTTATCTCACCTATGGAAACCCACTTTATTCTAGGTTACCCAGATCATGATACACCACTGCTGGTGGAAGCCTATGACTAATTTTTCCAGTCAGGTTTTCTGTGACTGTGTCCCCAATCCAGACTGTTGGAGTCACAGTGCCTTCATGTAGGAACCAGTGGGAGCCTCTTCTTGCCACACCTATTTCTTTTTGTACCCGATAACTTCCTTATAGTCTGCTTTTATATCTTGTTCTCTGTTTTAAAAGGTGATCCTAAAATTCAGGGAAGAGAGAGAGGAAGAGAATAGGGAAGAGGAAGATACATAAAATTCTTTTCATTTATGTTTTCCATCACTGCTCACATCATTGCCATCACTCACATCATTGCTCTATAACCATTTAATACTGCTCCTGTCCGTGTTTGATTGCATATTCTTTGCAGCTTTTTCAAAGATCTGTTGTCCATAGAAGTGTGGCTTTATTTCTGGGCTCTCTATTTGGTCCCATTGGTCTGTGTGTCTGTTTTTGTTCCTGTACCAAATGGTTTTATTATTATGGCTCTGTAGTATAGCTTGAAGTTTGGAAGTGTGATACCTCTTTCTCCTTTGTTTTCATCAGTAGGGCTTTTGCTATTCGTGGTTATTGTGGTTCCATATGAATTTCATCAGTATTTATTCTATTTCTTTGATGAATGTCATTGAAATTTTTTTAAAGATTTATTTATTTTTATACAAGAGCTGGGGTACATGTCAAAGACTAGCTTTGGCAAAATGTCAGGTCAGGTGTCCCTGAAAGGATAAGATGGTTTAGGTGAAACTTTCTTAAGGTGGAAGGGAAGGGGAAAGGGGAAGGTGACACAGATACAATACACTCTTATATTGGTGCAAGCATCTGCTGAGGGTCTCAGCAGGTCTTTATTTACATGTTTAACGCAAGCGATGGGATTACATCATCATAAGCATAAAAGCAAAATAAAACAATTAGTACATTCCTTTCCCATAGACATTTTGTCTCCTATGTGTTTTTTAAGAAAAGAAATGACCTTAAAAGTTAATAGATAATTAAAACTTAGACATTATTTCAGCCTAAACAACTACCTAGGTCAGCTAACAGTCCTTGGTACCACCCTGTCGCCAAGGCTGCAACATCAGGAGACTCTTCTATCTATATGACTTACAGCTAGAGACCAGTTGTTTCCCGGTAATCAGTTATTAGAAATTTTTTCTATTACTCAGAAACTATTACAGTAATTAACTTCATGATTCGTTACAAGGCTTCTCTACGGACCTCCCATATGAGGAATATTATTATGACCAGCTCTGGGTTGCTTATCGGACATGCCCTTGCACAATAATTATTTCCCACTGTCAAGTAGGCCAAATTATTCAGTGTTTAACTTTTTTCAGTGTTTAACTTTTAAGCAAGTAATTTTCCATGCCATGTACTTACAATATTCTTATGCTTATAATTATTCTTATACTTATATATATTGTATAAACATGTTCTTATAATTATTTGCCCAATGTATATTCCGAGAAATTATTTCTATTATGACCAAGAACAAAAAACAAAGGGATGTTTAATCTTCAGCCCCATGGTGTGAGGCACAAGAAATCTTCAGCCCCATGGTGTGAGGCCCTTTTCTTAGCTGTTTGCCAGTGTCTTACCTGGCTGGGGCAACAAGGCCACCTGCAGCAGGTACAGGCCAGAGGTGCGGGATGGTGAGAGGATTCACCAGAGATGGAGCGGGGAGCAGAACAGGCAGACTGACCGAAATACACTGCTGAGGGGAGCAGCAGGCATGACAGGAGTGGTCTGCTGCACCATGTGGAAATCTCCTTGGCAGTCCGGGAATCGAACCCATGCTGCAGAGGCTGCAGACAGCTTCACAGAGCTGTACTCAACCCACTGTGCCATCGGGGAGGCCTGTCACTGAGATTTTTATTGAAATATAATTGAATCTGTATATTGCTTTTAGTAGGAAGGCCATTTTAATAATGTTAATTCTTCCAATCCATGAGCAAGTATTGTCTTTCCATTTCTTTGTGTCTTCTTCTATTTCTTTAATAGTGTTTTATAATTTTCTTTGTGTAGGTCTTTCACCTCTTTTGTTAAGTTTATTCCCAAGTATTTGATTTTTTTGTGTCAATTATAAAAGGGATGGTTTTCTTGATTTCTTCTTCTTCAGATTGATTGTGTATGGGAAGGCTACTGATTTTTGTGCATTGATATTGTATCCTGCTACTTTACTAAAATGGTTGATAATTTTGAGTAGTTTTTCTGTGGCGATTTTAGGGCCCTCTGTATATTATTATATCATCTGCCAATAGTGATAAGTTTACTTCTTCTTTCCCTATTTGAATTCCTTGTATGTCTTTCTCTTGTCTTATTGCCCTGCGTAGGACCTTCAGTATTACATTGAAGAGCAGTGGTGAGAGAGGACATCCTTGTCTTGTTCCTGATCTAAAGAAAGACCTTCAGCTTTTTGCCATTGAGAATAATATTGGCAGTGCGTTTGTCATATATTGCTTTTATCATGTTAAGGTATGTTCCTTCTATCCCATGAATTTCAAATAAATAAATGAAAACACCCTTCATCATAAATGGGTGTTGGACTTTGTCGAATGCTTTCTCAGCATCTATTGATTTGATCATGTGGTTTATTTTTCTTTCTATTCATGAGTTGGATTACACTGATTGATTTTCGTATGTTGAACCATCCTTGTGCCCCTGGGATGAATCCCACTTGATCGTGCTGTATTATCCCTTTGATGCATTGTTGGATTCTATTGGCAAGGATTTTTTTTTTTAAAGATTTATTTATTTATTTGTAAAAGCACCGGGCACAGTCAGAAGCACGGGATGGTGAGAAAATCCACCATAGCCAGAGTGGGGAACAGAACAGGCAGACTGATGAATACACCGCTGAGGGAGCAGTGGGCGGCAGGAGAGGTCTGTGCGCCATGTGGGACCCTCGCTGTAGGCCGGGGATCAAACCGGCTGTGCAGAGGCTGTGGCAGCTTCGCAGCCCAGTGCTCAACTGCTGCACCATCAGAGAAGGCCCTTGGCAAGGATTTTGTTGAGGATTTTTGTTGAGGATTTTTTTGGATCAGTGTTCATTAGGGAGATTGGCCTGTAATTTTCTTTGTTTGGTTTTGGTATTAGCATAATATTGGCTTCGTAGAACATATTTGGTAGCATTCCTTCTTTTTCAATTTTTTGAAAGAGTTTGTGCAGGATAAGCACTAATTCACTGCTGAACGTTTGGTGGAATTCATTTGTTAGCCCTCTGGTCCTGTCCTGGGCTTTTTGTTTTTGGGAAGTGCTTTGATTACTGCCTCAATTTCGCTCCTTGTAATTGGTGTGTTTTAGGTGTTCTATTTCCACTTTGTCCAGCTTTGGATGATATATTGTTCTAGGAATTGTCCATCTCTTCTAGATTGCTGAATTTGTTTGCATATAAGTATTCATAGTAATCTCTGATTATTCTTTTGATTTTTACTGAGTCTGTTGTGATTTCTCCTCTTTCATTTATAGTCCTAATTATATGTTTTTTTCCCATTTTTCCTTTGTGAGCCTGGCTAGAGTTTGTCTAGTTGTTTATTTTTTTAAAAAAGCAACTTTTTGTTTGTTTGATCTTTTGGATTTTTTAAAAAAATTCTATTTCATTTTTTCTCTGCTTTGATTTCTTATTATTTCCTTCTTCTACTGACTTTTTAGGGTTTTTTTTTTGTTGTTGTTGTTGTTCTTTTTCTAGTTCTTTGAGATGTGAGATTAGGTTGTTTCTTGAGTTCTTTCTTATGTCCTGGTGTGAACCTGTACTGCTATATATTTCTCTTTTATTACTGCTTTTGCTACATCACATACATTCTGGAGAATGGTGTCCTCCTTGTTATTCAACTCAAAGTATTTTTTTTTTTTTAACTTGATCAAAGCACCAATACTTTTCTTGGCTAAGTTTCTTTTGATAAGAGAATAACAAGAAACATTTTTTCACAGCTAATTTTACAAGAAATGTTAGTAATATTGCATTTGCAATAAATGTTAGGAAAATAAATACTCGGATAAATGAATGAATGAGTTAATGATCTTGCCTACAAAGATATTTGGAAATTTTAAAAATATTTTATTTTATATAATTCTCATTGTCATTTTCATCTTTGCACAATGTATGCATTTTCATTTTGATTATATTCCCCATACAATTGCATCCCCCCTTATTTGACTCTAGTTCTTCTTCCTCTCCCTGAACCTCCCTCCAGCCTCCCCATAGTGTGTCTCTGGTTTATAGTTGCTTGTTGATTTTGATAATTTGTATGATTAGTCTTTTTCCTGGTCTCTTATTTAGGTTGTCTAAATTCCTGCTATGAGTGAGACCATCTGGTATTTTTCTTTTTCTTTCTGGCTTATTTCACTGAGCATGATCCCTTCTAGCTCCATCCATGGACATACAAACTGCATGTGTTTATCTTTTTGACTGCTGAGTAATATTCCATTGTGTATATGTACCACATCTTCTTGATCTATTTTGGGGCATTTGGCTTGTATCCATAGCTTAGCTATTATAAATAGTGCTGCTATAAACATAGGCGTGCAGGTGCCCTTTGGAATTACTGTTTCTGTGTCCTTTGAGTTAATAACTAGGAGTGGAATTGCTGGATCATATGGAAGCTCTATCTTTAGTAGGTCAAGAAATCTCCACCCAGGGCCTCCCTGGTGGTGCAGGGGTTGAGCGCTGGGCTGCAAGCTGCCCGCAGCCTCTGCAGCACTGGATAGATTCCCCACTGCTGGCGAGGATCCCACGTGGTCGGCAGACCTCTCCTGCGGCCTGCTGCTCCCCTCAGCAGTGTATTTTGGTTCTCCTGCCTGTTTTGCTCCCTGCTCTGGCTCTGGTGAATTCTCTCACCCATCTGTGCTTCTGACTGTAACCCAGTGCTTGTATCAATCAATCATCAATCTTTAAAAAAAAAAAAAGAAATATCCACACAGCTCTCCATAGTGGTTGCACCCATTTGCACTCCCACCAGCAGTGCAGGTGAGTTCCTTTTTCCCACAACCTCGACAACATTTGTTGTTGCTAGTTTTTTTAAAATGTGCCATTCTCACTGGTGTAAGATGGTTCTCATTGTAGTTTCGATTTGCATTTCCCTGATTACAAGTGATATTGAACATTTTTTCATATGCCTGTTGGCCATTTGCATTTCCTTTCATAGAAGTTTCTTTTTAGCTCTTCTGCCCATTTTTGACTGGATTATTTTCTTTGTTTTTTGTTGAGTCTTATCAGCTCTTGTAGATTTTTGTGTCAGTCCTTTATCATTAGCTTTGTGGTGCAAAAATGTTCTCCCGGGTGGGGTTTCTCTTTTTTTTTCCGTTATTGTCTCTTTGCTGTGCAGATGCTCTTTAATTGATGTAGTCCCAGCAGTTTATCTTTGCCTTCACTATCACTCCTTTGGGTGATGTGTCTGTAAAGATGTCTTTGATGTGCATATCATGTGGTGTTTCGCCTATATTTCCTTCTATGTATTTTATGGTTTCAGGTCTTATGTCTAGTTCTTTTAATCCATTTTGAGTTGGGTTTTTGTGCATGGTGTGAGATAGTAGTGAAGCTTCTTCTTTTCCATGTAGCGACCCAGTTTTCCCAGCACCATTTATTGAACAAACTTTCTTTGCTCCAGTGCATATTCTTTGCTCCTTTGTCAAGATTATTTGACCATAAGTCTGTGGGTTTCTTCTGGATTTTCTATTTGGTTCCATTGGTCTGTGTGTCTGTTCTTGTTCCAATACCATGCAGTTTTGATGATTAAGGCTTTTGTAGTATAGTTTGAAAGTCTGGGAGTTTGATCCCTCCATTTCCTTTTTTTTTTTTTTTTTTTTTTTTTTTTTTT
>NW_023602073.1:54784621-54848391 GCF_014898055.3 Talpa occidentalis | reverse complement strand
AAGAGTCCAAGACAAGGAAAAAATAATGAAATTGGCAAGGGGGATGAAATAGATAATTTATAAGGGAAAAACAATCAGGTTGACATCAGACCTCTCTGAGAAACACCATGGGCAAAAGAGAATGGAGTAACATATTCAAAACTTCAAGACAGCAAATGCCAACCAAGGATACTTTACCCTGCAAAGCTCTCCTTCCTCTATGAAGAAAAAATATGGACCTTCTCAGATAAACAGAAACTCCAGAAATTCATTACAACTAACCCCCCACTCCAAAAAAATTCTACAAGAAGACCTAAAGCCAAAAAAACCAGAGGTTATGAATAAGAATAACAGAAGAAAGCAAGAAATGAAATGACAAAAGACAAAACAAAATAGCAAATACAGATGCAACCTATCAGTATTAACTGTAAATGAAAATGGACTAAACTTGTTAATAAAAGACACCAGAGAGCAGGCTGTATTAAAAAAATAAAATCCAACCATCTGCTGTCTCCAGGAAACACATTTAACTACAAAGATAAACATAAACTGAAAGTAAAGACTGGAAAACAATCTTACAAGCAAATCGACCAAAAAGAAGGCAGGAACAGCTATACTTAAAAAACAGACTTCAAATTAAAACAGGTTAAAAGAGACATAGCAGATACTACATATTATCAATGGGACAACACATCAGGAAGATATAAACACTCAACACATATACTCACCAAATGAAGGCACACCAAAATATATTAGACAATTATTATCAGCTCTGAAAACAGACATTAAAGAAAATGCACATATCGTTGGAGACTTCAACACCCCATGCTCACCAATGGACTGATAAATGAGACAAAAAATAAACAAGGACACTTAAGCCCTAAATAAAGACACAGAAACATGAACTTAACAGACATCTATAGGACGCTGCATTCAAAAAACTCCGAGCACACATTTTCTCAAGCACGCATAGGTCAATCTCCAGAATTGATCATATACTGGGACACAAGCAAACATCAACGGATACATGAAGATCAAAATCATTCCAAGTAACTTCTCTGATCATAAAGGCATTGAACTAGAAATAAATCATGAAAAGAAAACAGCAAACCATCCCATTTCATGAAGATTGAAATCCACACTACCAGAAGACCACTGGACTAATGAGGATATCAAAGAAGAAATAAAAAAATACTTTGAGTTGAACAAAAAGGAGGACACCAATTTCCAGAATGTAATGGGATGCAGCAAAGCAGTAATAAGAGGAAAATATATAGATATACAGACTCACATCAAGAAACAATAAAGAACTCAAAGAAACAACCTAATCTCACATCTCAAAGAAATGGAAAAGATCAACAAAAAAAACCTAAACCTGTAGAAGAAAGGAAATAATAAAAATCAAAGCAGAAATAAATGAAATAGAATTTTTAAAACCAAAAGATTAATGAAACAAAATTTGGTTCTTTGAAAAAATAAGCAAAATAAACAAAACTCTACCAGGTTCACAAAGAGAAAACAGGAGAAAACATATAAAACAGGATTATAAACAAAAGAGGAGAAATTACAACAGACTAGTAGAAATCAAAAAATAATCAGAGATTACTATGAACACTTAGGTCAAACAAATTCAACAACCTAAAAAGAGAGGGACAATTCCTAGAATGATATAATCATCCAAAGCTAGATAAAAAGAAACATAACACCTTAACAGACCAATTACAAGCAGCAAAATTGAAGCAGTAAGCAAAACATTCCCCCAAAACAAAAGCCCAGGCCCAGACGGCTTCACAAATGAATGGTACCAACGTAGGAAAGAGTGCCTATCCTACACACTCTTTCAAAGAATTGAAAAAGAAGGAATACTACCAAATACATTCTACGAAGCCAACATTACCCTAATACCAAACCAAACAAAGACAGCACAAAAAAAGAAAATTACAGGCCAATCTCCCGAATGAATACTGATGCAAAAATCCTCAACAAAATCCTTGCCAACAGAATCCAACAATGCATCAAAGAGATAATATATGACTATTAAGTAAGATTCATACAGGGCCACAAGGATGGTTCAACATACGAAAATTGATCAGTATAATCCAACGTATCAACAAAAAGGAAAATAAAAACCATATGATCATATCAATAGATACTGAGAAGGCATTCAACAAAGTCCAACATCCATTTATGGAGAAGGCCCTCAAAATTCTGTGGTTACAAAGAACATACCTTAAGATGATAAAAGCCATATATGACAAACCCACAGCCAATATTATTCTGAATGGCGAAAAGCTGAAGGCCTTTCTTTAAGATCAGGAACAAGACAAGGATGTTCTCTCTCACCACTGCTCTTCAACATAAACTGGAGGTCCTAGCCAGAGCAATAAGACAAGAGAAAGACATATGAGGAATCCAAATAGGGATAGAATAAGTAAAAACTATCACTTTTGCAGATGATATGATAATATACATAGAAAACTAAAATCTCCACAGAAAAACTACTCAAAATAATCAACCAGTTTAGTAAAGCAGCAGGATACAAAATCAACACACAAAAACCTGTAGCCTTACTATACACAAACAATCAATCTGACGAAGAAATCAAGAGAACTATCCCTTTTATAATTGAAACAAAAAAAATTAAATACTTGGGGATAAATCTAAAAAAAGAGGTGAGGGACCCATTCAAAGAAAATTATAAAACACTGTTAAAGAAACAGAAGAAAACACATTGCTGGTGGGCATGCAAACTGGTCCAACTACTTTGGAAATCTGTCTGGAGGTTCCTCAGCCTAATAAAATGGACTACCACATGAACTGGCAATTCGACTCCTAGGGATCTACCCAAAGGACACATAAACATTGTTTCAAACAAACACCTGTACCCCTATCTCTATTGCAAGCACTATTTATAATACATAATACCTGGAAACAACCCAAATGCCCAAAATAGATGACTAGATCAAGAAGATGTGGTATATATACACAATGGAATACTATTCAGCAATCAAAAAAAGATAAACTCATGCCTTTGCAGGCAACATGGATGGAGCTGGAAGGAATTATGGTCAGTGAAATAAGTCAGAAAGAAAAAGAAAAATATCAGATGGTTTCACTTATAGAAAGAATATAGGGAAACCAAATAAGTCATCAGTATAAAAAAATAATAACAATACAAAACACAACAAAACAAAACAGACAATTATAAATCAGAGACACCCTGCAGGGGAGGAGGAGGGAGAGGGATCAGAGGGAGGGAGGGAGGGGAGTAGCACAGGGGCATGTGGTGATGGTGTACAGGTGCATTGGGGAAGAAATTATATGGGGACCTCACCAGAGGATGTGGGGGAAGCAAACATGTTTAAACATGAACAATGATATAAAGAAAGAATATAAAAAATCAAAAAACTTTTTAGTTAAAAAAAAATCCTGGAAAAGTAAAAAGGTAAACAGTTCAACTTTTTAAATTGCTGATCCAGAGTTAAAAAAAAAATCCAAGGAAACTAAAATTAGCAGGATGGGCAGACAGAAATAAAAACAGAAAAAAAAAATAACAAAAAGCACATGGCAATTTGAGACCTCAAATGGATATCACAAGACTACGATAGAAAGTTATGGAGACAGAATAAACCAAATGAAGGAATAAACCAGACACCTGAAAGACAACAACCTACAAATGACTCAAGTGGTAGAAGAGAGATAAGACATAAAAATGAAGAAACATTAAGAGAATTATTTAATTCCATTAGGAAAAGTAGCATAATAATGGGTATCTGAGAAGGGGAAGAAAGACAGAAGGGAACAGAAGATTTATTCAAAGAAATAATATTTGAAAACTTACCAGACATGGGAAGGAAATGAATATACAAGTATATAAAGCTAAACAGAATACTTAGCTACCTAAATGTACTAAAATTTAGACCCTCTTTCACCACAGGAGAAATCAATACTAGTAA
Organism: Talpa occidentalis; assembly: GCF_014898055.3. NCBI lineage: Eukaryota > Metazoa > Chordata > Mammalia > Eulipotyphla > Talpidae > Talpa > Talpa occidentalis. The sequence goes on along the minus strand of NW_023602073.1, from coordinate 54,844,456 downwards.
AACTATCATGAGTTTATGATAAGGAAAATATATTGAAGGAAGCTGGAGAAAAAAGATTTTATGTTATGAAAGTACTCTCATAGGTTTTCATTACACTTCTCAACAGACTATAAGACAGGAAAAAGTGTAATGACATATTCAAAGATAAAAGCTACCAGCCAAGAATATTATGTACTACAAGACTCTTTTTCAGATATGAGGGAGAAATAAAGGCCATTCCAGACAAACAAAAATTGAAAGCATGCTACAAAACTAGATTTTTCTTATAAGAAGTGTTGAAAGGACTTCTCCAAGAGATATGAATTGAATAGATATGAAATTGAACAAAATTCATAAATTTCAGTAAGAGAACAGAACCAGAAAAAAAAATAGCAATAGCAAATGCTCACATGCCAATAATCACCCTAATGTGGATATATTGAACTCACCAATCAAAAGGCACAGAATGGTGGGATGGATTAAAAAAACAAAACCCAAGTACATGCTGCTTACAAGAGAAGCACTTAAGCTATAAAGATGTATATAGACATAAAGTGAAGGGATGAAAACTGGTACTCTAAACCAATAGCAAATTTAAAAAGGCAGGAACTATTATACTTACATAACATAGACTTCTAGCCAAAATAGTCAGCAAAAGATAAAGATTGACATTATTTTTTTAAAGATTTATTTTTTTTAATTTTTTTATAATAAATTTTATTTGTATATTCCCCATACAATTGCAACCCCTTTATTTGACCCCAATCCCTCCCCTTCCACCCCCTACCCCCCATAGAGTGTCTCTGGTTCATAGTTTTTGTTGATTTTGATTTTCACTTTTTTGATTTTGATTTTCACTTTCTTATAGTTATTCATTTCCTGGTCCCTTATTTAAGTTTTCTAGATTCCTGCTATGAGTGAGACAATCCGGTATTTTTCTTTTTCTTTCTGGCTTATTTCACTGAGCATGATCCCTTCCAGCGCCATCCATGTTGCTGCAAATTGCATGTACATAACACTAATGATAAAGGACTGATCACAAAAATCTGCAAAGAGCTGATGAGACTCAGCAACAACAAAGAAAATAATCCAGTCAAAAAATGGGCAGAAGAACTAAAAGAAACTTCTCTGAAGAGGAAATGCAAATGGCCAACAGGCATATGAAAAAATGTTCAACATCACTTGTAATCAGGGAAATGCAAATCAAAACTACCATGAGATATCATCTTACACCAGTAAGAATGGCACATATTAAAAAAACTAGCAACAACAAATGTTGGAGAGGGTGTGGAGAAAAGGAACTCTTCTGCACTGTTGGTGGGAGTGCAAACTGGTCCAACCACTATGGGGAGCTGTGTGGAGATTTCTGGACTTACTAAATGTAGAGCTTCCATATGATCCAGCAATTCCACTCCTAGGTATTACCCAAAGGACACAGAAACATCAATTCCAAAGAGCACCTGCACCCCTATGTTTATAGCAGCACTATTTACAATAGCTAAGCTTTGGAAACAACCCAAATGCCCAAAAATAGATGACTGGATCAAGAAGATGTGGTACATATACACCATGGAATATTACTTAGCATTCAAAAAAAAAAAAAAAGATTGACATTATTTAAAAGTAAAGGTGGCCTTCCGTGGTAGCGCAGCGGTTGAGCGCTGGGCTGCAAAGCTGTCCGCAGCCTCTGCAGCACCGGTTTGATACCTGGCCACCTGCGAGAGTCCCACATGCTGCAACAGACCTCTCCTGCCATGCCCGCTGCTCCCCTCAACAGTGTATTTCATCAGTCTGTCTGTTCTGCTCCCTGCTCTGGTTCTGGTGAATTCTCTCACCCTCTGGCACTTTTGACTGTACCCAGTGTTTGTATAAATAAATAAATAAATCTTTAAAAAAAATAAAATAAATAAAATAAAAGTAAAGGGGTCAATACAACAAAATACAGCAATTACTAATACAATATTCATAAAACAACAATATCAAAATACATAAAGCAAATATTAGCAACAACACAAAATAGAGGATTTTAACACACCACAATGGATAGGTCATTTAGACAAAAACATCATCAAGGAAGCAATAGTCTTAAATGACAAATTAGAGGAGATGAACTTAATTAGATATTTACAGAGCTTTCTACCTGAAAACAACATATGCATCACCTTTTAAAGTGCTCATTTAACATTTTCAATGAAAAACAATATGTTGGTGTAGAAACTAAGTCTCAACAAATTTATGAAGTTTGAAATCATATTAAACATCTCTTCAGATCATAATGCTATAAAACAAGATATCAACTAGAAGAAAAAAGGGCAAACCACAGATTTGTAAACAATAAATTATATGCTCCTGAATAACTATTTGGTCAATGAGGAAATCAAAGGTGAAATTTAAAGTATTTACTGGAGGTGAATAAAAGTGAAGTCAAAGCTTATCAGAATGTATGGTATGCAGTAGTAAGTATTAAGAGGGATGTATACAGGGATATGGTTCTATCTCAGGAAACAAGAAGAATCACATATAAAGACCTCAGACCCACATCCGAGGGGGTGTGGCAGAGTAGCCAGGGGCTTTGTGAAACATTTCCAGCCCCCACCCAGATTAGCAGAGGCCTTTGGACCTTATGTGAGACCCAATGAACAGCTGCTCAGATTGGAGGAGGCCTCATGACCTTCTGCAGGACCCCACCAGTGCCTGCCCAGACCTACAGAGGCCTTGTGACTTCCCACAGTATCCTCATCACTACCCCCACTGACTGGTGAGACTTTAGAACTGCATCAGGGAGTGAGGCAGAGTGACAAGAGACCTCAAAACCTCCTGTGAGACCCCTCCACCTGTTTTCCCAGATAGCTCAATCCCCCTAAACCCCAGGCCAGACCACCAACCTGCCACTTGCCTAGGTGACCCATGATGAAGGAGAACCACCAGAGGTTCTGCCCATTAGCCCCAGGCATCCTCACCCTGGACTGCCTCTGCCTGCCACTCTCCCTCACCCAGTTGGGAAAGCCCCCAGATACAGTACCCACCACCAAGTAAACACCTGGAATAGTGGAAGAGGGAGACCCACACCCAACAGAAGTCCCATCTATAGCAGAGCAAATCCAAAAACAAATAATGGGGAGAAAGAAAAATAGAAATGGTCAAGCAAGTCTTCAGGGGAACAATGCACTATGAAAAGATAACCAATGCCCAGAACCCCCAACAATATTGACAGGGAAAATTTTTATTGACACATGAAGAATCCAAAATTTTCACAATTAATGAAAGTCAAAGAATTAGAACAACACAAACAAAACTCAGAAAACAGATCAGAGACATATGAGAAAACACAGAAAAGATGAAGAATGCTATGAGAAACAATCATTGAACTGAATATTGAGATGGAAATTTAAAATTAGAATATAAAGGAAATTCAAGATGTAAAAAGATCAATGGAGGAGGTAAAATATTCTGGGAAAAGCCATGGAAATAGAAGAAAGGATATGGAAAATGAATCAGTAATCTCGAAGACGTAGATATAAAAAGAACCAAGATAGAAGAAAGAAAGATACAAAGGAAAAAGAATGAAGAAACACTGAGAATTATCTGACACCATGAGGGAAGGAAATATAAGAATCATAGGAATCCCAGAAGAAGAGAGAGAGAAGGGAGTTGAAAATCTATTTAAGGAAACAATCAAAGAAAATGTCTCAAACTTGAAGAAGGAATAAAAAAAAGGCATATAGGAGGCTAAAGGGATGCCAAATTACCTAAATAAAAGGAAATCTATAGCAAGACACAAAGTAGCAAAGCTCCCATGAGTCCAAGACAAAGAAAAAATCAATGAAGCTGACAAGCAGAAAGAAACAAATAACCTATAAAGGTACACCAATTAGGCTAACATCAGACTTCTCGCAAGCAACACTATGGAAAAGAAGAGAATGCAATGACTTTTTAAAAAAAAAAAAAAAAAAAAAAAAACCCAAGACAAAAAATGCCAGCCACACCTACTTTATCCAGCAAAATTCCCTTTCTACATGAAGAAGAAATAAATTCTTCTAATTCCTCACACAAACAAAACCTTTGGGAACTTGCTACTACTAAGCTATGATAAATATTACAAGGAACCTCAGCATCTAAACCAAAGAGAGAAATGAACACAAAGAACTGAACAAGGAATTAAATAGAACCATAAAATGATGAACAAATGGTGGTAATGTTCTCACATGTATAATAGTCTCACATCAATAATCACCCTAAACATTAATGGACTACTCATCAATAAAGACACAGAATAGGATGTTGGATTAGGAAACAGAACCAACCTTCTGCTGCCTCCAGGAAACACACTAAGTTCCAAAGATAATTATAGATTGAAAGTAAAGGGTTGGAAACAATTCTACAGGCAAATAGTACCCAAAAAAGGCAGGAGCTGCCATACTTACATCAGATAAAGTAGACTTCTAACTAAACAAGGTGACAAGAGACATGGATGGACACTATATAATGATCACGGAAACAATACACCAGGCAGACATGCTATTCATCAATATATACTCACCAAATGAGGTAGCTCCAAAATACATTTACACAATTACTATCATCTCTGAAAACAGACATCAGACAAAATACATATGTAGTAGGAGATGTCAACACCCCACTGTCACCAAAGGATAAATCAATAAGACAGAAATAAACAAGGACACAATGGCCTTAAGGGGGGTGAAATTGTATGGGGGAATATAACCAAGATGAAAATTCATACATTGTGCAAAAATGAAAAATGATATAAGAAATATATAAAAAAATTAATTTAAAAAAATAAAAATTAAAAAAAAATTTCATTATAGATGAAACATAATAAAATTTCCTATGACTTCAGAAAAAAAAGGTCTAGATCCCATGGGAGTAAGACATTTATAGGACACTGTACCTCCCCAAAACTGAATTCACATTTTTCTCAAATGCATATGAATCATTTTCCAGGATTGACCACAAACTGGGCTGCAAGACAAATATAAACAAATACATGAAGATTGAAATCATAGCAGGTATCTTCTCTACCATAAAGGTATTGAACTAGAAATGAACTACAAAAAGAAAGCAAGGATATATCTCATTATGTGGAGAGTGAAGAACACAGTACTGAAAGACTACTTGAAAGAAAAAAAGCAAAGAAGAATAAAAAAAAGAGCTGAGACAATGATAATGAGGTCAAGTCTGCCAGAATATATGGAACACAGAAAAACAGTATTAAGAGGGGAATAAATAGCAATACAAGTCTACATCAAGGAACAAAAGAGAATCCAAAGAAGCAACTTAATATCCCACTTCAAACAACTAGAAAAAGAAGAAGAAAGCCCAAAACCAGTAGAATAAAGGAAAAAAGTAAAAAAGTAAAGCAGAAATAAATGAAATATAAATAAAAAAGACAATCCAAAAGATAAATGAACAAAGGAACAAAAAAGGGGAGGTATCACAAACCCCATCTTCAGATTATACTATAAAATGGTAATACTTAAAACAGCATGGTATTTGGAATAAAAATAGGCATCCAGATCAATGGAAAGGAATTGAAAGTCCAGAAAAAATATCCTACACATATGTGGACAACTAATTTATGACCAAGGAACCAAGAGCATAAAATCAAGCAAGGATAGTCTCTTCAACAAATGATGTTTCAAAAACTGGATAGCTGCATGCAAAAGAATGAACTAGACCAGTATCTCACACATCATACAAAAAAATGAAATACAAAACCAGATCAATCACTTGTATGTAAGACATGTGATCACAAAATACACAAAAGAAAACATAGGTGACACACTCTAAGTCCAAGACGTTAACCTCAGACATATATTTGGGGATTTGACTACAACAGAAAGGGAAACAAAAGCAAACTTAAACAAAGGAAACTACATCAAACTAAAATGTTTTTGCAATGAATGAAAGCTTCATCAAAATGAAAAGTTATCTTACTGTGTGTGAAAAAATATTTGCACATCAGAAACTCTCTCATATGTTTAACAGGCAGTTATTATACAAATATATAAAGAACTAACAAAACTCAAAAACTAAATACTAAAATCAACCCAATTTAATAATGAACAGACATTTCTCCAAAGAAGACCTTTGATATCAACCCCATGAAAGATGTTCACCATCTCTTATTAGGAAATTTCAAATCAAAACATTGAGACATCACCTCAGATTTGTGAGAATGGCTACTATTCAAATGACAAGAAACAGTAAGTGTAGGAGAGGATGTGAGAGATAGGAACACTTGTACGCAGTTGGTAGGAATGTAAATTGGTGCAACCATTATGGAAAACAATATAGAGATTCCTCAAAAAATTGAAAGTAGTTCAATACAATCCAGTTATCCCCCTTCTGGGTATATACCAAAAAAATACAAAAACATTTATTCAAAAAATGTATATGCATCCTCATGTTTATTGCAGTATTGTTTACCATAGCCAAGAGCTACAAACAACCTAAGTGCCCACTGACAATGATTGCTTGGAGAAGGTCTGGTAAATATACACAATAGAATACTACTAAGCTATAAAATCAGAAAAAAATTCTGACATTTCCAAAACCATGGATGGACCTAGATGGTATTACACTTAGTGAAATAAATCAGATGGAGATAAAGAAACATTCTTTCACTCATATGTGATATATAAGCAAACATTAACAAATTAATAAAAGTAACTTTTAGACTATAATACCAATTAGTGGTTACCATAGGGAAGGGATAATGGTGGTGGGTAAATTGGGATAAGGGAGTCAATTGAATGGTGAAGACAGAATTGGACTTTTAGTGGTGAACTTAATGCGGTATATACATTCATTGATTTTTAATGATGTACAGCTGAAATATTATGTGATGTTATAATACAATGTATCTTCAATAAAAGAGTGAGAGAAAAATAAGAAAAAAATTGAAAAAGATAAAAAAAAATCTGCCATTTTTTCCTGACGGCCTGAAATCTCTGTAGGCAGTGTTTTGGTTATATCACAGGATGTTTACATTTCAAAGATGAATTAGATTTACCATCCAGAGGTAGAAAAAAAAAAGAGCAACTTTTCTGTGAGTTTGAGGGTAATTTATATTTAAAATGTTTTCTTCCCCTTCCCCTCACTTATCCAGGATTCTACCTCTTAGCTTCCTAAAAAAGCTTTGTCACACCATTTGGACCCCAGCATGCTAAGGTCTCTAGCTTTTTCTTTTGATCTATGAAAAGCCTTAATTCCAGGAGTTAATGGAATGAGCTCCAATCCCCACTATTGCAGACAATAACAAGGTCATAATTGCTACTTGTCATTTCTCTTTACTATGCATTTTATTCATTTCCTCACCATTTACCAACACTTTGGCTTAGTTTTCTTTTTTTGCAAAGCACCATCCCTCATACCCATTTAATATATTCTTTTTCCACCCCACACTCTTAACCTATGTGAAAAGAGTGAAAACACTGGGGTTTGCCTCCTCCAGAAAGACAGTGACACCTGAATGACAGTGAATGACTATTGAATGCATCAAGATCAATGACATGGTAGAAAAGGGTAAGGAAAAAATGTAATTAAACTGAATTTGGAGCCATGCTAGGTCAAAACAACCCAACAGAGAGGGTGGCTGCTATACAGGGCCTTTCTGATGATACTGGCTGAAGGGCTACCCCCACCTTGGGGGTTTTAGAACCACTGGAGAAGGGAGTGCACACTGTTGTTATCCAGGACGGGGGTACAACATTAGAAAACTAGAAGAGTAAGGGTGCAGAGTGATTATTTTTGGCTTGAGTCTGCTGTTCCCAAATGAGAATAGTCCAAACAGTGGGGAGGGATAGATTGAATAACCTGTCTTTTTTATAGAAGGGGCTATTTTTGCAGCCTCAGGCTATGTTATGCAAAACAACTGCCTCACCTCTACACAAGACCAAAGCCATATAACAAGCAAATGGTATGCTGCCATTAAGTTCAAAGAACCTGGGTCCTGTCAACAGGAGCAAGCACCCAGGCAAGCCTCTCTACTCGAAAGTCAAAGAGAACAAATCCTGGTATTGTGACTTTGTCTAAACATAATCCCCTCTCAGCACTACCTCAACTGCTCCACCACAGCTTAGAGGTTGATGCTGGCACATGGTTGTTCAACACATTTTGGCTGAGTAGCTGGTCTGGAGGTGGGGGTTCACCGTGGATCCCACCTCCCATTCAGGTACTTGCAGTACTTTGGAATGCTTGAACTCTTGGTACTCACTAAAGGTGACCCTTTGGTCTCCTATTGTCCCAGGTCTGAATTACTACCCCTACTGGTGCTAGTGCCCCAGTCTTCTGAAAGTTGCAGAGGCTTTGGTTTATGAAACAATAGACAGCTAAGGTTTCTAACTGTAGCTCTACTTCCAGCTTTCTAACTCCAGCTTCAGGCTGGAGCAAGGCATCAGTTGTCAAGTGAAACAACCACAGCAGAGGCCAGCACACTGAAGCAAACATCCCCTTCTCTTGTTTGCCACAGCACTATGCAAAAATACTCAAACAAGCACATCAAAGCAGATAGCATCTTCAGGGAGTCCCATGTTTATAAGCATCTGACAAAATAGCAATCCTTCCCCATATATCAATAGAAGTCAATAGCTGACTTAGAAATTCCTCCACTTTGGATGCCTCATCCCCAAAGCTAGGGAACTTACTTATGAGGCTTGATGGGCCATCCCTCCTTACAGCAGATTAATGGAAGTGAGGTGATCCTCCCACCAATGCCTTTCCCAAAGCTCAATTAGTTGGTCTCTTGACTGATTCAATAATGGCAGGTGTAATCTGAAACTGGCACCCATATATAGGGCAAGGAAAATCTGATGAAAACGGACCAAGGGAGTTTACTTAAAAGCTTTGTCTTGGCAAGTTGCAAGGCAGGAGTTTTCTGTACCTCCTCCCCCTTTATCTTAAAAATTGTGGGGAGACTTTAACTGGGTTTAATCACATGCACCATTCAGATGGTCTTAGCAATACATTTTATCTCAGGGATATGTCCACGGGCAGCTTCTGGCAGTGAGTAAAGCAAATGAAATGTGCATTCCCAGGGTGCTGGTGGTGGAGAATAGCCTTAACAGCTTGGGTCCTGCTCCCCGTCAGTGGGCAGTCTCTTATGATTGCCCTTCCCAACATATAATTCTATGTTTATATATACTGTGAAATCATCACCACAATAATCTAGTAACATTTATTGCCACTCACCATTGTGATTTTTCCCTTGTGATAAGAACTTTTAAGATCTACTACCAGCAATCTTTGAATATAAAACTGTATATTTAAATATATTAACTATAGCCAACATGCTGTGAATTACATCGCCAGGACTTATTTATCACTGGAAATTTGTAACTTTGCTCACATTTCTCCATTTTGCACACCCCCAATCCCCATCTCTGGCAACCACCAAGCTATTCTCTGTATTCATGAGGGTGTTGTTGTTGTTGTTGTTTCCACATAAATGAGACTATATGGTATTTATCTTTTTTCTGTCTGACTTATTTGACTTTGTATAATGTACTTAAGGTCCATTAATATTCTTGCAAAGGACTAGATTTCCTTTTTTTGGCTGAATAATATACCATGATTTATACACATACACATACTTTTTCTTTATATATTCATTCATCAGCAGACTCTTAGATTGCTTCCATGTCATGATTATTATAAATAATGTTCAATGCTGAAAAGTGTGCACAAGCCAGGCCCCATGTCGGGCTGTGAGTTGGAGCCCAGAGGGAGATCCAGCAATTTGGAGCCAGGGGGCAATCCAGCCAACACGTGGGTGCACCTAGGGTGCTGGGAAGTGCCTCCCAGATGCCACTTTCAAGACAGGGAGCTTTGCATCAGGACCTCACCAAAACTGTGTGGAACTGACAGAGGGCTATCCCCACCGTCAGAGATGAGCTGAAAAGCACACACAAGCCAGGCCCCATGTCTGGCCGCGAACTGGAGATCAGAAGGAGATCCAGCAGTTAGGTGTTAAGGGCAGAATGTGGGACCTCAAGACCCAGCTGTGGTATTAAGTATACAGAGGAGGAGATTTTAAGGGACAGCATCCATTAACCTCTCCATAGTACCACTGCCCTACTGGAATACTGGCCTAACAGTATTGATCTCAATTGGGCCACAGGAGCACACCAAGGAGATGCTGGCCAGTACCAGTGACAAAGTGTCGCAACACTTAGGACAAATTAGAAAACAAGCAGCAGGGAAAAGAAAAATTACAAGCGAACAAGCAAGTCCTCAGGGAAAAGACACACCATAAAAAGAAAATCAACCACCAGATTGAAACAACAGTGACTTGGAAGAAATTCTGAGTCTTCCCGATAGAGAATCAAAAATTGCCATGATTAAAAAAATGAAAGAAGTCAAAAAGAGGAAAGTGAAATAAATGCAGAAGATCAAAGGATTAATGGAGGAGCTTACTCTAGCAAAACCAATGAAAGCAGAATAGATGAAATGGAAGAGCGAATAAGTACAATCGAAGACACAGAAATAAAAAGAACCAAAACAGAAAAGGTAAGAGAAGTACAAAGGAAAAAGAATGAAGAAAGACTTCAGGAACTATCTGACTCCATGAGGAAAAGAAATATAGGAGTTATAGGAATCCCAGAGGGAGAGGAGAGAGACATAGGAACAGAGAAAATATTCAAGGAGATAATTGAAGAGAACTTCCCAAACATAAATGGGGAGCTGAAAATAAACATACAAGAAGTGAAAAGAAAACCAAACTTCCATGGTGAAAGGAAAAATACAGCAAGACACATAATAGTAAAACTCCCAAGATTCCAAGACAAGGGAAAAATAATGAAGCTGACAAGAGGGAAGAAACAGATAACATACAAAGGAAAACCAATCAGGCTGACATCAGACTTCTCCAAAGAAGTACTATGGGCAAGGAGGGAGTGGAGGGACACAGTCAACAAACTCCAAGACAGCAAATGCCAACAAGAATACTTTATCCCGCAAAGCTCTCCTTCCTCTATGAAGAAAGAATAAGGACCTTCCCAGACAAACAGAAACTCCGGAATTTCATTACGACTAAACCCCCACTCCAAAAAATACTACTAGGAATCCTAAAGCCGGAACCAACAGAGGGATGAATAAGACCAAAACAAGACAAAAAAAATAAAACCATAGGAAAGACAAACAAAATGGCAAATATAGATGCTAACGTACATCAATATTAACTTTAAATGTAAACGGACTAAACTCTTCAATAAAAAGACACAGAGTCACAGGTTGGATTAAGAAACAAAACCCAACCTTTCGCTGTCTCCAAGAAACACATTTAACTACAAAAGATAAAAATAGATTGAAATTAAAGGATGGAAACAATCATACAAGCAAATGGACTGAAAATAAGGCAGGAACAACTATACTTATATCACATAAAATAGATCTCAAACTCAAAAAGGTAAAAAGAGGTCCAAAGCGATCAGATCAACATGGCAGCAGGGAAACGCTGCGAGTAAGTCCTCCATAAAAACAAAATGGTAAATAGGGAGGAAAAGCAGCAGGTGCCTGCGAGAACTGGGACACGGAAGATAAACGGGCGACTCTGGCAAACTGCCCGAAAAAGAAAGTTGCCATAAAAGAGGACTAGAAGGGGGCCCTCCCTGGTGGCGCAAGGGTTTAAGCACAGCACTATGAAGCAATCCACAGCCTCTGCAGCATGAGTTCTATCCCCAGCCGGCCAGGGAGCAACCCACATGGTGCAGCAGACCTCTCCTGTCTCGCCCGCTTCTCCCCTCAGCAGTGTATTTCAGTCAGTCTGACTGTTCTGTTCCCTGCTCTGTCTCTGGTGAGTCCTCTCACCCCCCGCATCTCTGGCCTGTACCCCAGCTCTTGTATGCATAAATAAATCTTTTTTTTTTTTTTTTTTCAAAAAAAAAGAGGACTCTAAGGGAGGAAAGCTCAGAACCCTGCTTACCCTCCCCCATCCACAAAGTCTGCACTCGCCGACCAACAGAAAGGAGGAACAAAAAAAAAAAAAACTAAGATAACCAACAAGAACAAACTATGCATCAAGTGGGACTGTGAGTGGAAAGGAACTATTTCAGCCACCGCACCCCATGAACTGGAAAAGTGGAGAACTGTGCAGGAATTGCCCCGGAGGTAAGTGAACAGCTCCAGGCACCATTAGAGAAAAACAAAGACTCCCAGGAGATCTACAAATAGCCCAAGGCCAGCCAGTAAACTTGTGCAGAAAAGCAGCGGGCTTGAAAAGCATAAGGGGATCACAGCTGCCCAGGTCCCGGGCGTCTGCGACCTAGGATTGCAGGGAGATGCACAGGAGCCCTCACTGAGGTGACTGTCCCTCACTGAGTAATCAGAAACCAGACGCCCGGACACGGGAGCTGGGTGCAAAAGGCGCCATTTCTGCGGACACTGAACTGGGCTATAGCCCGCGTCCTGGACCTGACGGCTTTGCAACTGAGACCTGGGACACGAAATTCTGGGCGTGGGATCCCTGTTAGTGGGAAAAGGATGTCCTAAGCTAATTCCATACAGGTTTGGTGGACTCCACCCCCACTCCAGACCAAAGCCATCAGGACTTTGGGAAAGACAAATCCCATCACCACCAAATGGAAGGTTGCTGGAAACTGAGGGTGGAGTTAAGCAGCCATGTTTGATATAAAACCAGACATGTGGGCCCTGGGCCGGGGAGGGGGGGGGGTTGGGGGGGCTCACGGCTCTCAGCCAACTCTGAGAGTGCCATTGGGTTTCCAGGTCAGCGGATCAGGTAGGACTCATTTAAGACTTTATTTCCCTATTTTCTCCCTGAGTTGTACATTTCCTCATTTCCCCTTTCCTTGTAAATAAACATTTTATTAACCTTTTGTGTGTGCCTGCAGTGGAGTATTAATAAGTCCCTTTTAAGTGCACAGGTGGGGACCCACAGCCAGGCAACCCGTTTTATATTGGGGCTGCCCTGTAACATCCCCATGACGCTGGGCCACAGTGCAGACATAGCACCCCCAACCTTTGAGACTCTCCATGCCACTCTGTTCCCCCAGAACCACAGGGTAAAAAAACAGTTCCCGCAAGCAATGTGGATGGCGCTGGAAGGGATCATGCTCAGCGAAATAAGCCAGAAAGAAAAAGAAAAATACCGGATTGTCTCACTCATAGCAGGAATCTAGAAAACTTAAATAAGGAACCAGGAAAATGAATATCTATAAGAAAGTGAAAATCAAAATCAACAAAAAACTATGAACCAGAGACACTCTATGGGGGGTAGAGGGCGGGAGGGGAGGGATTGGGGTCAAAATAAGGGGGTTGCAATTGTATGGGGAATATAAAAATGAAAGTTATTATTAAAAAAAAAAACAAAACCAAACAGTTCCCAGAGGACACTAGGAAAGATCTCTGGCGCCACCTAGCGACCTGAAAAAATCACCAACACCTTATAGTTGGAAACCAGGGATCCATCCCAAAACACCCTCAGGCGCTGAGAGAGGGTGGGCCAATCAAACAGGGGTAAAGGGGGATATAAGGCAAGGAGCAAGACCCCATCCTGGAACTGAGAGCTAGGCACAGGATCCGGGGTGTGGGATGTGCCATAGCAGCGGGCCCTGCACAGGGTGACAGCCAGCGTTTTGGTTCTGATAGCCCTGGAACTGAGACCTAGAGTGCAGAATTCAGGGCGTGGGATCCATACAGCTCTGGGCACAACACTGGGTGAACACGGGCAGACACAGCACCTGGCTTGAATAAGAGCCCTCGTGTTGAGGTGCTCCCCTCCACCCCTACTCCACTACTCAGAGAACCACTGGGGAAAAGCACCGGTCAGCAAGTATGGGTCTCTGCAGCCTCCTCATGACCAGAACTAAATCACAAACTAGCTGATTCCCTGTTGGAACTGACTAAATGCAGAGGGAGGGAACTGTAAGGGACAGAGCCCAGCAACACAGCATCAACACCCAGGTGGAGTTTTGGCCTACCAGTGCTGGTCTCAGTCTGGTAAACAGTTTCCAACACCCCTAAAGCAGAACTCCAAAGAGATGCCCACCAACACCAGTGCCAAAACGTCCCAACGCATAGAACTAATTAGAAAGCAAACAATAGGGAGAAGAAAAATATAAATAACCAAGAAAGCCAGCAGGAGGACACACCACAAAAAGAAATACAGTCACCAGAGCTCAACAATGACATGGAAGAACTTCTCGGCCTATCAGATAGAGAATTAATAATCATCCCGATTAAAAAGCAGAAAGAAAATGAAAAGGAAAAAATGATTTGAGACAAATAATCACTGAACTGAAGAATGAGATTGAGACCATAAGAAAGGAAAGAAAAGAAACGCAGGAGATAAAAAGATTACTAGAGGAGATAAAGAAATCTGAGAAAGCAATGAAAACAGAATCAATGAATGGAAGAACAGATCAGTACTATCAAAGATACAGAACTATAAAGAGCCAAAAGAGAAAAGGAGAGAGGGCCTCCCTGGTGGCGCAGCCTCTGAAGCGCTGGTTCAATCCCCGACCACCTGGCGAGGGTCCCACATGGCCGTGTGCAGACCTCTCCTGCTACCCGCTGCTCCCCTCAGCAGTGTACTTCTTCGGCCTGCCTGTTCTGTTCCCCGCTCTGGCTCTGGCGAATTCTCTCACCTTCCCGCGCTTCTGACTGTACCCAGTGCTTGCATGAATAAATAAATAAATCTTAAAAAAAAAAAGAGAGAGATAGAAAAGGAGAGAGAAGTGCAAATGAAGCAGTATGAGGAGCCTCTTAGACAATTATCAGACTCCATGAAGAGAATAAATATAAGAGTTATAGGCATTCCAGAAGGTGAGGAGAGAGACAAAGGAATTGAGAAATTATTCCGGGACATAATTGAAGAAAACTTCCCAAGAACAAAAAACAAGATGAATATAGACATACAAGAAGCGAGAAGAACCCCCAATTACCATAATGAAAAGAAAACTGGCCTCCCCGGTGGCGCAACGGTTCAGCCCTGGGTTGCAAAGCTGCCCGCAGCCTCCGCAGCACCAGTTCGATCCCCGGTCACCAGGCAAGGGTCCCACATTGCGCGCAGACCTTGCCAGCCGCCCGCTGCTCCCCTCAGCAGTGTATTTCATCACCCTGCCTGTTCTGTTCCCCGCTCTGGCTCTGGTGAATTCTCTCGCCTTCCCTCGCTTCTGACCGTACCCAGTGCTTGTGCAAGTAAGTAAATAAATAAATAAATAAATAGATAGATAAATAAATTAATTAATTAAAAACTATGGCAAGTCACCTAATAGTTAAGCTTGCAAGAGTCCAAGACAAGAAAAAAATAATGAAACCGGCAAGGGGGAAGAAACAGATAAATTATAAGGGAAAACCAATCAGGTTAACTTCTGACTTCTCCGAAGAATCACTATGGGCAAGAAGAGAATGGAGTAACATATTCAGCAAACTTCAAGACAGCAAATGCCAACCAAGAATACTTTACCCTGCAAAGCTCTCCTTCCTCTACAAAGAAAAAATATGGGCCTTCTCAGACAAAAGAAACTCCAGAAATTCATTACAACTAAACCCCCACTCCAAAAAATTCTACAAGAAGTCCTAAAGCCAAAAAAAAAAAAAAAAAAAAAAAAACAGAGGAATGAAAAAGAAGAACAGAATAAAGCAAGGAATAAAATCACAAAAAAGACAAACAAAATGGCAAACACAGATGCCAATATATCAATATTAACTCTAAATGTAAATGGATTAAACTCATCAATAAAAAGACACAGGGTAGCAGGCTGGATTAAAAAACAAAACCCAACCTTCTGCTGTCTCTAGGAAACACATTTAACCACAAAAGATAAACACAGACTGAAAGTAAAAGATTGGAAAACAATCCTACAAGCAAATGGACCAAAAAAGAAGGCAGGAACAGCCATACTTATATCAGATGAAATAGACTTCAAATTAAGAAAAGTAAAAGAGACATAGATGGACACTACATTATAATCAAGGGAATGATACATCAGGAAGATATAACACTCATCAGCATATACTCACCAAATGAAGGGGCACCAAAATATATTAGGCAATTATTACCAGCTCTGAAAACAGATACTAAAGAAAATACATATATAGTGGGAGTCTTCAACACCCCACTCTCACCAATGGACAGATCAACGAGGCAAAAAAGAAACAAAGACACTAGAGCCCTAAATAAAGACATAGAACTCATGGACTTAACAGACATCTATAGGACACTGCACCCAAAATCTGAGTTCACATTTTTCTCAAGGGCACATGGATCATTCTCTAGAATCGATCACATACTGGGCCACAAGAAAAACATCAACAGATAAATGAAAATCAAAACCATTCCAACTATTTTCTCCAATCATAAAGGCATCAAGCTAGAAATAAATCATGAAAAGAAAACAAGGAACCCTCTCACTTCATAGAGATTGAAACCCACACTACTGCAAGGCCACTGGACTAATGAGGAGATCAAAGAAGAAATTAAAAATACTTTCAGTTGAATGACAAGAAGGACACCACTTTCCAGAATGCATGGGATGCGGCAAAAGCAGTAATAAGAGGAAAATATATAGCAATAAAGGCTCACATCAACAAACAAGAAAGAACTCAAAGAAACAACCTAATCTCACATCTCAAAGAGCTAGAAAAAGAACAAACAACTACAACACAAAAAAACCTAAAGCCAGTAGAAGAAAGGAAATAATAAAAATCAAAGCAGAAATGAATTGAAATTAAAAACACAATCCAAAAGATCAATGAAACCAAAAGTTGGTTCTTTGAAAAAATAAACAAAACAGACAAACATCTAGCAAGGCTCACAAAGAAAAAAACGGGAGAAAACACATATAAATAGGATTACAAATGAAAGAGGAGAAATCACAACAGATTGAGTAGAAATCAAAAGAATAATCAGAGATGTCTTTGAACACTTATATGCAAACAAATTCAACAATCTAGAAGAGATGGATAATTTCCTAGAACGATATAATCATCCAAAGCTGGACAAAGAAGAAATAGAAGAAATAAACAGACAAATTACAAGCAGCAAAATTGAGGCAGTAATCAAAGCACTCCCCAAAAACAAAAGCCCAGGCCCAGACGGCTTCACAAATGAATTCTACCAAACGTTCAGCAGTGAATTGGTGCCTATCCTACACAAACTCTTTCAAAAATTGAAAAAGAAGGAATACTACCAAATACGTTCTACAAAGCCAATATTACACTAATACCAAAATCCAACAAAGACAGCACAAAAAAAGAAAATTACAGGCCAATCTCCCTAATGAACACTGATGCAAAAATCCTCAGCAAAATCCTTGCCTACAAAATCCAACAATGCATCAAAGGGATAGAACACCACAATCAAGTGGGATTCATCCCAGGCACAAGGATGGTTCAACATACAAAAATCGATTAGTGGGGCCTCCCCGGTGGCGCAGCGATTGAGCACTGGGTTGCGAAGCTGCCAGCGGCCTCTGTGGCGCCGGTTCGATCCCCGGCTGCTCCCCGGCCACAGGAGGAGAGTCCCACATGGCGCGCAGACCTCTCCTGCCGCCCGCTGCTCCCCTCAGCAGTGTACTTAGGTCCTTCTGCCTGCTCTGCTCCCCGCTCTGGCTCTGGTGAATTCTCTCACCCTCCCGCGCTTCTGACTGTACCCAGTGCATGTACAAACAAACAAACAAACAAATAAATAAATAAATAAAAATACATGCCCCTTTAAAAAAAAAAAAAAAATCGATTAGTGTAATGCAACACATCAACAAAATCTTTGCACTCCACTCAACTGATGATCACAAAGATATACAAAGAGCTCACACAGCTCAACAAAAACAAAATAAACAATCCAGTCAAGAAATGGGCAGAAGAACTTAAAAGACATTTCTCCAAAGAGGAAATGCAAATGGCCAACAGGCATATGAAAAAATGTTCAACATCCCTTATCATCAGGGAAATGCAAATCAAGACCACACTGAGATACCACCTTACACCAGTAAGAATGGCACATATCAAAAAAACAAGCAACAACAAATGCTGGCGAGGATGTGGTGAAAAAGGAACTCTCCTACATTGCTGGTGGGAGTGTAAACTGGTCCAACCACTGTGGAAAGCTTTCCGGAGGTTCCTCTTTCTACTGAAAATGGAGCTACCATATGACCCAGTAATTCCCTACTAGGGATATACCCAAAGGACACAAAACAGTGATTCAAAAGAGCACCTGTACACCTATGTTTATTGCATCAGTATTTACAATAGGTAAAACCTGGAAACAACCCAAATGCCCAAAAATAGATGACTGGATCAAGAAGATGTGGTATATATTCTCAATGGAATATTATTCAGCAATCAAAAAAGATAAACTCATGCCATTCACAGCAACGTGGATGGAGCTAGAAGGAATTATGCTCAGTGAAATAAGCCAGAAGGAAAAGAGAAATATTAGATGGTTTCACCTATAGCAAGAATATAGGGGAACCAAATAAGACATCAGTGAAAAAAAAATAATAACAGTACAAAACACAACAAAACAAAAACAGACAATTATAAATCAGAGACATTCTGCAGGGGAGGAGGAGGGGGAGGGATGAGAGGCAGGGAGGGAGGAGCACAGGGGACTGTGGTGATGGTGCACGGGTACATTGGGGAAGAAAATTCTATGGGGACTACACCTGAGGTGGTGGGGGAAGCAAATATTGTTTAAATATGAACAATGATGTAAGAAAATTTTAAATTAAAAAAATAAAAGAGTTAAAAAGGACATTATGCACAATTGGTTTAAAGTATTATAAGAAAATAGTATTAGTTACATTATAAGATCCTGTTTACAATTGCAACAATATTACATTAGGAACTGATGAAAGAATATATGTATAAACTTCCCATGAAGGTGATAGACTGGTATACTACATTAAAGACTAAGTCTGAATAGGAATTTTCTTAAATGCGCAATATTTTAATGCAATACTAATCTAAGGAATATTTTCTTGAGAATATGCTAAAGTACCAAAAAACACTATTTTTACTTTCTGAAGCAGGTGAGTAAAATGATCACAAAAATGGTCTTTCTGTCATGAGAATTTAATACTACAGAAGAGAGGTTATGGAGAATTATTCTTTTACATTACACCATGTATTGAAATGAATTTTAGAGTTGAAAAATAGGAACTGAAATTGGACTTGCAGCTTCCTAAGTGTTATGTGCAGCTGCCCCTGTACACAGAATGCAAGGAGAGACCAGAAAGTCAGTAAGCCACTCCAGATTGTTAAGTGGCAAGACCAAGTAGTTTTCTGCACCTACCAAACCATAGAATACAAAGGCCAAAACTGGGTTCAGTCACATGTACTACCCACGTAGTCTCATTACCACAATACTACTTCAAGGCTATGTCCTTAGAGCAGCTTCTGGGAGCAAAAAAGTCGCTGGATACACATTCCAAGGTCAGTGGGTGAGGAGCCTCCAATTGTCTTGATCATCCAGCCATTGCATCCTCTTGATCACTTTCTCCAACACCTCCCCTGCAGACATTCTTCCATCATCCACTCTAGACGAGGAAGCTGAGTCCTCCAAGGGCTGAGCAAAACCCAGGTTTGTCCTGTCATGGGCCAGGTCACAGAGACAGGCTTTTAGCTGTGAAGGGCTGATGGGTACCCAGACTCTGGTCCCAGGCTGATATGGCTGCAGAGTTTAGCAGAGTAAGTCCGATTCCCAGTCTGGCTGTCCATCACTGTAGTGCCAGCAGGGCACAGAGCAGGTTTTCTATGATCCAGGCAGATGGGTAAAGGACTCCTGGAGCCCTCAGTGGCTTTTTGGGCTTTTAATAATCTTTTTGCACCATTTGTCATGGTGCAGGCCAGGCAGGAAGGTCCGGGGCCGGGAGGCTGGCAGGCCTCCTATCCCCCAATACATCTTCACTCTTTCTGGACTCTCAGGTATTTTCTTATGCTCTCTTCGCTGGTCTCTCGATCCATTGTCCTCTGCCCCTTCCCCTGCCACAGCCCTTATAGGTTCAGTCTCCGCTCAGGTGCACCCACCTATGCTCACCCACACCACACTCCCAGGGCTGCCATCAGGCACGAGTGTAAGACAACAGGTGTCAAGCACAGATGCTAATGGCGGGAGGGCAAAAAAAAAAAAGCTGATCACTTCCATTTACCCTCCAATCCCCTAGCCAACTCTCATTCCTGCATTTCCAGGAAGTGGCTCCAATTTTCCTTTCCTGGATTTCAGCTCCATCTCCTTAGTTCCAGATGAAAGTTTCTTCCCTTTGCTGTCCCTGGTGCCAACTGAAAAACCCAAATAAAGATTTTTCATTCTTCTTAATGCCATTCAGCCTTTAAAGCACAAGCAAAATGTTTTGTTTATACATGATGAATCTACTAATGTATGTATGAAATCACATAAGAACACAAGTGTGACCCTGCGTGATCTGACTCCAGCCCACAGGACTTAATAAATCAAGGGTTTGAGTCTTGTGGCTCTGAGAAGGAAAAGTTGTCAAAGATTTTGGGAATCACTATTTTAATCTGTGTTTCCTCTTACAGGTGCCTGATTTGCTGCTGTGGCATCTGTTTCCAATGCAACCCAAAAGCTACCAAATTAGCTGATAAAACTCCTTGCTGATAGTTCAGAGCACATTGCAGAAAAGGGATATGTGAAATTATAAGGGCCATGAGGAATGGAATGTTCGGGAAGGTAATCAAATTAATGTGATTGACTGTTGGCCTATAAGATAGAGCCAGGTAATTAAGAGTCTCCACACCACAACCACCTACCAGAGAAAGTGCATTCCACTTGCCTTCTTCCCTGCTGCCAGAAGCTGCTCAAGGACATATCCTTGAGATAAAATTTGTTGCTAAGACTATCTGAAGAGTGCATGTGATTAGTCCCATTTATAGCCATGGACCTCCCTAGTGGCACAAGGGGTTAAGCATCAGCATTATGAAGCTGTCCGTAACTACTACAGCACAAGTTCAATCCCCCGTCTCGCCTGCTGCACCCCTTAGCAGTGGATTTCAGTAGATCCGCCTATTCTGTTCCCTCTCTGCCTCTGGTGAATCCTGCACCCTCCACACCTCTGGCCTGTACCCCAGTTCTTGTATGCATAAATAACTCTTAAAAAAAATGTTTATAGCCTCATTAAAATTTTGGGAGACAAGGGCAGAAAACGCTCTTATCTTACAGCTTCCCAAGAAAAAGCCTCTAAGTAAATTCTCCCAGTGATTAAAAATGCCACGAACCAGACAGCATGTGCAAGAAAGTGCATCTCCAACTTGCCATTTAGGATAGGAACCTTCCTTCAATAAACACTGCTTGAAACTGGGAGAAGGCTCCCCACACAGCTAGAGGTGAGCTAGGAGGCACCCCCATGCCAGGCCCTGTCTGGCCAGCAGTCCGAGCCCAGAGTGGGAGTGGGCACCAAGGCCAGGGTAGACCACAGGCACAGGAAAGTCCATCTCTGAGTAACCATTTTAGAATAGGGACCTTCCTTCAATAAAGACTGCTTGGAAATGGGAGAGGGTTGCACCCCAAGCCAGAGGTGAGCTGCAGGCCCCCACAAGCCAGGTCCCACCTGGCAGGGAGCTACAGCCAGAAGGGGATCCAGCAATTTGGAGCCCAGAGTGCAATCCAGCCACCCAACCTCCAGGGACTTCAAGACACACCTTTGGAATTAAACAAACACAGAAGGAGGAGATATTCTATGACAGTGACCATTAACATACTCAAAGTACAACTGCCTCACTGGACTTCTGGCATAAAAGTATTTGAATCAATAGGACCACCAGTTTCCAAAATCCCAGAAAGAGCACACCAAAAAGATGCCAATCTGTACCAGTGACACAGTGTCCCAATGCATAGGGCAAATTAGAAAACAAGCAGCAGGAAGAAGAAAAACTACATGCAATGTAGAAAGCCCTCAGGAAAAAGACACACCACAAAAAGAAAACCACCAGATTGCAACAATAGTGACTTAGAAGAACTTCTGAGCCTTCCAGAAATAGAATTTAAAATTGCTGTAATTAAAAAACCGACAAAAATCATTAAGGAAAACAACAATCAGAAGAATGAAATTGAGTCCATAAAGAGGGAAGTGAAGGAAATGCAGGAGATCAAAGGATTAATGGAAGAGCTAAAGAACTCTGGGAAAAGCAGTGATAACAGAATAAATGAAATGGAAGAACAAATAAGTACACTTGAGGACACAGAAATAAAATGAACCAAAACAGAAAAGGAGAGTGAAGCATGAATGAAAAAGATTGGGAACTATCTGACTCCATGAGGAAAGGAAATCCAAGAGTTATAGGAATCCCAGAAGGAGAGGAGAGAGACATAGGAACAGAGAAAATATTCAAGGAAATAATTAAAGAGAACTTCCCAAACATGAAGAAGGAGCTGAAAATAGATGTACAAGAAGCAAGAATAACACTAAATTTCCATGACGAAAAGAAAAATACAGCAAGACGCATAATAGTAAAGCTCCCAAGAATCCAAGACAAGGAAAAAATAATGAAGATAGCAAGAGGAAAGAAACAGATAATATACAAAGGAAAACCAATCAGGCTGACATCAGACTTCCCTGAAGAAACACTATGGGCAAGGAAAGAGCGGAGGGACATAGTCAACAGACTCCATGAGAACAAATGCCAACCAAGAATACGCTATCCTGCAAAGCTCTCCTTCCTCTGTGAAAAAAGAATAAAGACCTTCTCAGACAAACAGGAACTCTGGAATTTCATTACGACTATACCCCCACTACAAAAAATACTACAAGGAATCCTAAGTCAGAACCAACAGAGGGATGAATAAGAATGAAACAAGATCAAAAGAAAAAAAAATTATTACTAAAAAAATGAGTAAATAAAACCTGAGAAAAGTCAAACAAAATGGCATATGGGCACTAACATATCAATATTAACCCTAAATGTAAACTGACTAAACTCTTCAATAAAAAGACACACAGTCACAGGCTGGATGAAGAAATAAAACCCAACCTTTTCTGTCTCCAGGAAACTTACTTAACTACAAAAGATAAAAATAGAGTGAAAGTAAAGGGATGGAAAACAATCCTACAAGCAAATGGACCAAAAAAGAAGGCAGGAACAGCCATACTTATATCAGATAAAATAGACTTCAAACTCAGATGGTCACTACATTATGATCAAGGGGAAAATACTTCAAGAAGAAATAACACTCATTAACACATACTCACCAAATGAAGGAGCACCAAAATATATCAGACAATTATTATCATCGCTGAAAACATATATGTAGTAGGAGACTTCAACACACCACTATCACCAATGGATAGATCAACAAGACAAAAAATGAGTAAGGACACTAAAACTCTAAATAAGGAACTAGAGCTCATGGGCTTAACAGAAATCTATAGAACACTAAACCCAAAAAAATCTGAGTACACATTTTTCACAAGTGCACATGGATCATTCTCCAGGATCAATCACATCCTGGGACACAAGACAAACATCAACAGATACACCAAGATTGAAATCATACCAACCATCTTTTCTGACCACGAAGGCATCAAACTAGAAATAAACCATAAAAAGAAGGCAAGGAACTCTCCTACCTCATGGAGATTGAAAACCACACTACTGGAAGACCACTGGACTAACAAGGAGATCAAAGAAGAAATTAAAAAATTCTTTGAACTGAATGACAAGGAGGACACCAATTTCCTAAATGTATGGGATGCAGCAAAAGCAGTAATAAGAGGAAAATATACAGCAATATAGACTCACATCAAGAAACAAGAAAGAACTCAAAGAAACAACCTAAGCTCAAAGAACTAGAAAAAGCACAACAAAACCCCAAAACCAGTAGAAGAAATAATAAAAATCAAAGCAGAAATAAATGAAATTGAAACTAAAAATACAATCCAAAAGACCAATGAAACCAAAAGGTGGTTCTTCAAAAAAATAAATAAAATAGACAAACCCTAACGAGGCTCACAAAGGAAAAATGGGAGAAAGCACAAATAAATAGGATCACAAATGAAAGAGGAGAAATCACAACAGACACAGCAGAAATCAAAAGAATAATCAAACAAGCTCAACAATCTAGAAGAGATGGACAAATTCCTACAATTCTATAATCACCCAAAGCTAGATAAAGAAGACATAGAACACCTAAACAGAACAATTACAAGCAGCGAAATTTAAATGGTAATCAAAACCCTTCCAAAAACAAAATCCAAGGACCAGATGGATTTACCAATGAATTCTACCAAACATTCAGAAATGAATTAGTGCCTATCCTTCACAAACTCTTTCAAAATATTGAGAAGGAAGAGATAATACCAAACACTCTATGAAGTCAACATTACACTTATACCAAAACAAAACAAGGACAACACAAAAAAAGAAAAATCCAGGCAAATCTCTCTAATGAACATGGATACAAAAATCCTCAATAAAATTTTAGCTATCAGAATCCAACAATGTATCCATAAGATAATTCACCATGACCAAGTAGGATTTATTCCAGGGACACAAAGATGGCTCAACATCAGAAAATAAATCAATGTAATCCAACACATCAACAAAAAGAAATATAAAAACCATATGATAATATCAATAGATGCTGAGAAAGCTTTTGACAAAGTACAACACACATTTATGATAAAGGCCCCCAAAATTCTCGGGATGCAAGGAACATACCTCAACATCATAAAGGCCATATATGACAAACCCATAGCCAATAGCATTCTCAATGGTGAAAAGCTGAAAGCATTTCCATTAAGATCTGGAACAAGACAAGGACGTCCACACTCACCACTGCTTTTCACTATAATACTGGAAGTCCTAGCCAGAGTAATAAGACAAGAGAAAGACATACAAGGAATCCAAATAGGCAAGGGAGAAGTCAAACTATCACTATTCGCAGATGATATGATTATATACATAGAGAATCCCAAAAACTCCACAGAAAAACTAATTCAACTAATCAATCAGTTTACTAAAGTGGCAGGATAAAAAATGAACACACAAAAATCAGCAGCCTTCCTATACGCAAACAATAAATATGAAGAAGGAATCAAGAAAACCATTCCTTTTATGATTGAAACAAAAAAAAATCAAATACTTGGGAATAAACCTAACAAAAGAAGTAAAGGACCTATACAAAGAAAACTATAAAACACTGTTAAAAGAAATAGAAGTAGACACAGAGAAATGGAAAGACACCCCTGCTCATGGATCAGAAGAATTAACATTAACAAAATGGCCATCCTACCAAAAGCAATCTACAAATTCAATGCTATTCCAATAAAAATTTCAATGTCATTCTTCAAAGAAATAGAACAAATATTGATGAAATTCATATAGAGCCGCCAAAAACCCCAAATAGCCAAAACCCTCCTGATACAAAAAGAAGGGAATGGAGGCATAACTCTCCCAGATTTCAAACTATACTACAAAACTATAATAATAACCAAAACTGCATGGTATTGGAACAAGAACAGACACACAGACCAAAGGAACTGAATAGAAAACCCAGAAATAAACCCACAGATTTATGGTCAACTAATATTTAACAAAGGAGCAAAGAATATGCACTACAGCAAAGAAAGTTTGCTCAACAAATGGTGCTGGGAAAACTGGGTCGCTACATGGAAAAGAATGAAACTTGACTACTACTTCACATCATGCACAAAAAACAACTCAAAATAGATTAAAGAACTGGACATAAGACCTAAAACCATAAAATATATAGAAGGAAATATAGAGGAAACACTACATGACATGCACCTCAAAGACAGCTTTACAGACACATCACCCAAAGCAGTGATAGTGAAGGCAAAGATAAACAGTTGGGACTACATCAAATTAAATAGCATCTGCACAGCAAAAGAGACAATAACTAAAATGCAGAGAAGCCCCACCGACTGGGAGAAAATTTTTGCACAGAACTCTAATGATAAAGGACTGATGACAAAAATCTACAAAGAGCTGATGAGACTAAACAAAAAAAAAAGAAATTAATCCAGTCAAAAAATAGGCAGAAGAACTGAAAAGAAACTTCTCCAAAGAGGAAATGCAATGGTCAACAGGCATATGAAAAAATGTTCAACTTCACTTGCAATCAGGGAAATGCAAATCAAAACTACAATGAGATACCATCTCACACCAGTGAGAATGGCACATATTTAAAAAACTAGCAACAACAAATGTTGGCGAGGTTGTGGAGAAAAAGGAACTCTCCTTCACTGATGGTGGGAGTGCAAACTGGTCCAACAACTATGGAAAGCTGTGTGGCGATTCCTCAACCTACTAAAGATAGAGCTTCCATATGATCCATCAATTCCACTCCTAGGTATTTACCCAAATGACACAGAAACATTAATTCAAAAGGGCACCTGCACCCCTATGTTTACAGCAGCACTATTTACAATAGCTAAGCTTTGGAAATAACCCAAATGCCCAAAAATAAATGACTGGATCAAGAAGATGTGGTATATATACACAATGAAATATTACACAGCAATCAAAAAGATAAACTTATGCAATTTGTAGCAACATGGATGGAGCTGGAAGGGATCTTGCTCAGCGAAATAAGCCAGAAAGAAAAGGAAAAATACCAGATGGTCTCATAAGGATGGTCTCACTCATAGCAGGAGTTTAGAAAACCTAAATAAGGGACCAGGATAAAGAATAACTATAATAAAGAGAAAGTCAAAATCAACAAGCAACTATAAACCAGAGACACACTGCAGGGGGGAAGGGGTGGAGAGAGGGGGGATTAAGGTCAAAATAAGGGGGGTACAATTTTATGGGGAATATAACCAAGATGAAAATGCATACATTGTGCAAAAACGAAATTGTAAGAAATATATAAAAAATAAAAAAATAAAAACAAAAAGAAATGCCACCAACCAATATTGAAATATCTTTCCTTCAAACTGTCCTTACACTCTGTGTATGAGTCAGCTTCAGATTACACCTGAGTTATATCCCAGCAACCTGAAAGGTATATGTCAATTATGTCTCAATTTTTTAATTCTATGATTAGCATGAACTTAGTAAAAAAAGAAGACAACAGACAGATAACATATAACCATGTTTAATTATCATAAAGCTCTATAGCACATTAATGGATTCAATGTACTCTCTTTGAGGGGAATTGGAAACTGAAAAACTCCTTGCGACTGAGGAGACGCTGCTGGCCGCACTCAGACAGGCTCCCTGGTCAGTGCTAAAAGCAACATCACAGCCATATCCTTGGGGTAGGGGTCACAGGAGGTGACATGGTGACTGAGTCAGAGTCACATAGGATTCTCATCTCAGAGGGACAGACTAAAATGCATCTGAGAATTCTGGGTAAGGACAGGCAGGCATTACAGAAGAGCAAAAATCAATCCCGATCAAAGTGTCCTTAGGAGTCAGTGCAAGAGCCCTGTAAGAGAGAGACAATGATCAGCTCAGGGGACCCAGCAGGACATGCCCTCTCACCTTCCCTTGTGGCCACCGCAGCATCAGAGAAAGCTGAGGTAGGGCTTAATGTCATCACAGCCACTAATATCTGTGTAGAGGAGAAATCAGCCAAATAAGACACAGCACTTCAGTCCCGCATAGATGTGTGTGAGGTTGGGAAGCAGCTGTTAGCCCCTCCACAAAACAAAGGTTTCGAAGGTTCTAGTAAATGTAATAACTAACCTTCTTTCCATCCCTAGTGCAAATTTACTATAAATTCACACAGGAGTAGCCACCAACATAGGGCTCAAGATAGAGGGTATCATTCTGGTGTCTGACACTCAAGATATGGCTCTGACTGCAAGTTTCACAGAAAGATGCTACCAACATCATAGCCTGGCTCTGAGGAACAACCTTAGGAGTGTCCTTCAGGAACTGGGCAAATTCTCTCCTAACTGTTAATGCTGGAGCAGGAATTAGGCTATAAGCCAAGACCTTTGTGCCCAGACACACTCACCTAACACCCTACTTCTTTTACCTGTTCCCAAAATCCCCTTTAAATCAGAGCAGAAACAGTACCTGCTGACGAAGGCCCGTGAGATCCTACAAAAGGAATTTATAGACAGAAAATTCTCATTACTCATTACACAAAGAGCCAGCCCTTCACTCACTCCAAAGGGAAATGAAATAAACCACTTAAAAATGAATTTTCTCCCTACTCATCAAGCACAAGGCCTTAATTGTCTGAAGGTTAAATCATTAAAAATAAATGAAACTGGCATGTAAAGGAAAGGAAGCAATGCTCAGACTCTCTTAAAGGAGGAAACTTTCAGAAAGGAACCAGTGAGACAAAGTTGAACAGTTAAGAAAAGACCTAGAATATACTACACCTATTATAACTGCGGTCAGGCTACCTTTCAGCCACTAAAATCTTATTCCAAGGTCTCCCCCTAAGTTGTTCCATCTCCTCCCATCACCAGTCCAACCCCCTTTCTTTCAGCATCAAGAGGAAAGAACTACAACTAAAGACGGAAGCCTCCCTGAACAAAGGATCATGCCCAGTTCATCTTCCCCACTTCCCCAGAGTAATTTACCTTTCTGGTTCTTGTGATGGATAAAAAGGCCCAGCTCGAGGAAGATCAGCCCCAGCACGAAGGCCCCAACACCACTCAGCATCTTGGTCTGAGCATAATCAAACTGTGCCCTGGGGATCAGAGCCTGAATGTTAGCACTTGTCCCCCACACATGGTGTCCCTTTGGGAAGTCTGAAGTCCAGATGCAGCAGGTAGGGATAACAGGGGAACCTAGACCTCCTTTCTGACCAGCCCTAGGGTAGGAAAGACCAGCCAATAAATCCTTGGATATAGTGGGTAGATGAGGAAGGGGAGGGACACATCTATCACCTTAAACCCTAAGACCCCAGTCACCAGCCACAATAGTCACTCAGGGCTGGGATCTGGGGCCATGATGTGTAGAGTGATCTCTCTAGTATCTGGAAAGAAAACAAGATTAGGATTTTTCTGATGCCCCCACCAAAAAATAAGTGATCTAGTCTCTAGATTTCTAGCTCAGTAGTAACATAGAGGATAAAGGATCAGATGGATGAACCAGAGAAGCTCTGTAAGCTCTCCGATTTGTGAGACCCAAGGAAAAAGTTAACAAATGGCCCCTTACTCCACTTCACGAGGATGGGGCTCTGCAGGCTGGGGTGCTGTACTTGGCAGGTGTAGACATCTCCAAGCTGGGGGGTCATTTCCAGCATCACATGGATCTGGAAGGTCCAGTCCCCATTCCTAATGAGGGGGGTGGACACTACACCAGCTGTCTCCTCCTGGTCATTCTGGAACCACCGAACTTTGACCTGGCCAGGGTAGAAATCTGTCACTGAGCAGATGAGCAGGTTGTGGTGGCCTAGAACCTCTGTCCTGGACAGGGAGATGGTCACTGCAGTTTCACTGAGGAGAGCAACAGAGAGAAGACATAGTAAGATGTGAGACCACACAGCAAATCTTCCCAAGGGGAAGAGCCCTTCCTTGGGTTCAAAGTTTTTGTATCCCTAGATTCCAAGTCTTAGATTAGGATCTGAGCTTAAACACTCTATTAGCTTAAATAAACACATTCATCAGTTTCCTTTCAGTGTTAAGAGGTAACAGAATCATTCTTTTGGAGTTACTCTATTGATACTAATTGTTAAACATATTTCAACACTAACTGAAGCTCTTTAAAATTACAAACTGCTATATTATACAACCCATTATTCATAAAATTTAAAAAAATAAAAACAAATCTGAACTTCTTTCCCCCACACCTATCTATGGAAGTTGACCCTCAGGAGTGACCATAATTACTCATACTAGAACAGACTAGGACATACTCATACTCATACTAGGACAAACTCATACTGGTTTCTATTAGTCCTCCTACTCCAGGAGGACTCCAGCATCTCTGACTTTCCTACTGGCCATGTGACCATCAATACTTATCATGGCCTCAGGAACAGTAACATAGACTGAGAATTATGAATTACAGACATCCAATTGTTAGGGAAAAAGGATGTCCTGAGCAAACTCCATACAGGTTTTGTAGACTCCGCCCCCACTCCAGACCATAGCCATCAAGATACTGGGAACTACAAATCCCATCACTACCAAAGGAGGGTTTCTGGGACCTGAGGGTGGAGTTAAGCAGTCATGTTTTGTTTGGGTATAAAACCAGCAATATGGGCTTGGGTCACTCTCTTGGCCTCACAGCTCTTGGCTTTTCACTGGCTCTCAGCAGGTCATTGAGATTCCAGGTCAGAGGAATGGGTAGGATGCATTCTCAAATTTATCTTCCTCTTTTTCTCCCTGAGTTATCCACTTCTTCATTTCCCCTTCTTTTGTAAATAAATATTTAATTAACCTTTGTGTGTGCCTACAGTCGAGCATTAATAAGTCCATTTTAAACATGCAGGTGAGGACCCACAGTCATGCAACCCATTTCATATCAGGGTTTTCCTGTAACAGTTCGGTGCCCAATGTGGTTGACCAAGTTATACCTGTGGTTGACCAGACCAAGGTAACTTTCCTTGCATTGGTCACCATAAGTGCACTAGGTCTGCAGGACACTTCACCTATTGAGAATTTGCAACAACAAATTCAGGCTCTTACTTTAGCTATTGAGAGTATGAGGGATGAAAACCATACTATTTTTGAACCAGCTTTTAAGAGTATAGAGGACCAAACTTTTAAAAGCATGCAGGATCAAGCTTTTAAAAGTATGTAGGACCAGATGGAAGCTGCCCTCCATATGGGAAGGCTTGGCTGATGGCACAGAGAAGGGATAAAACTTCCCCTTCCCATGAGGACTGCAAGAGGGCAGAGTTAGAAGAGGATTATCATTAGTTAAACACCTTAAACACATCAGGACAAAAATCCTTCTCCATGTGACAAGGCCCTCCTGCACAGACTCCTGAGGCTCCACGACCCCCACTGCCCTCCATAGAAGAAACTAAAATGGCATCTCCTCCCCACACTAGACACGGCACCCACTTTGGCAGGAAAAGTCACCCTGAAGCAAGACAGTTTCCTCTTCGACATATGCCCATGGGCGGCTTGAATGAACATGGGCAACCTGCTGGGTATTTTTGGTCATACCATCCTTTTAGCACCATGGACCTCCTAAATTTGAGGAGCTCTGTGCCTTCATACCTGCAGGATCCTAAGAGGATGGTGAAATTGTTTGCCTCTATTTTCCTCTCCCACAGCCCTTACTGGGCAGATACAGTCCAGGCTACAAACTTTGATGACTCTGGACAAGCAGAGAATGGTTTTCAGGAAAGGCAGGGAGGCTGACCGTCTCCACCAACAGGATAGAGAATACCCAGAGCCAGATATGGTTTTCCCAGTGGTGGATCCTGAATGGTACCCCAACAATGGGGGAATGGAGATGTTAGAGCTCTATAAAAAATGTTTACTGGCAGGACTGCAGCAGGGAATCCCAAAAAAAAATTCAACAAAATCTTATAGCTTGAACAGGGAGCTAATGAGGATCCCTCAAAGTTCCTTGAAAGAATTATCCAGACATATACCACTCACACAGATATAAATCCAGATGCCCCAGAAAATGCTCATCTGATCACTATGACATTCATTACACATAGTGCCCCTGACATAAGGAGAAAGTTAACAAAGGCGAACGGCATCACAGAGATGAGTCCATCCCAGGTAGTGGACTTAGCATTCAGGGTTTATAACAACAGAGAGGACAGGAGACCGAAACCTGTGACTGTTTTTATACAAAGGGAACACAGGACAGGGTTTCAGGGAAATGGTAACAGAACAGGGAGAGGACCCAGGAGAAGTGAATCCCTAGGGAGAAATCAGTGTGATTATTGCAAGGAAGAAGGACATTGGAAGTACCATTGTCCCAGATTACAGGTAAGCAGAAGATAAAATAATGACAGGAAGGCAGGAAAGAAGGCCGATGACACCACAACATAATGATTCACACAGTGGGTACAGGAGAGGATATAGACAGAGTACAAGGAACCCGGAAACAAGGAGAGAGGAAATGAGACAAATGTTAGTACATAGAGAAGATTCAGATGAAGAATAGGGGTACCCAGGGGCTCCACTAGATCTAATGAAGCCCATTAGAATAACCCCTTCAGAGCCCTAGATAATACTCACTGTTGGGGAACATCTGGTTTCTTGGCAGACACTGGAGCAAGATACTCTGTTTTGAATTCTAAATTGACCAAAGTGAGCTAAGAGACCGTACCAGTCACTGGGGTTACAGGAAGGCCACAGCACACAATAGAAAGCCTTCTTACAACCTTTGGAGTGCCGGCTGGGCACCACACAGCTCTAGCACAGGTCCCAGTACATGGAAGAGTGTCCAATCCCTCTACTTAGCCATGACCTTTTAAGCAAGCTTAATGCACGAATTATGTTCCCACCTCAAAATCAGAGGCTTCACCTACAGGTACCTCCAGAACATGTGCTGCAGTTCCAGATGCTACTTACTCAAGATGTTCCATCAAAAGGTGAAGTTTTATCTTCAGAAATCATTGAAAGAGTAAGTAAATGGGTATGGGCTGATGGGACCCCAGGACATGCGAAAAATACAGAGCCTGTAAAGATAGAAGTGATAGAGGGGAGCAAAACCCTGAGGAGGAAGCAATACTCCTTAGAGGAGGAGGCCTTGAGGGGGATTGAGCCAGTTTTGAAAAGTTTCCTTCAATCTGGACTCATTCGGCCCTGCCACTCACCGTACAACACTCCGATTTTGCCAGTGAAGAAACCCCACACAGGCAAGTACCGCTTTGTTCAAGATTTAAGGGCCATTAATGACATTGTCCAGGATATATATCCCATTGTGCCCAATCCCTACACCTTATTAACAGGCATACCTGGTGACTTTGGGTGGTTTTCGGTATTAGACCTTAAGGATGTCTTTTTCCGTATCCCAATAGATGTTCAAGATCAACTGCTTTTTGCCTGTGAATGGCAAGACCCTAAATCCAAGAGCACTCTCCAGTATTGCTGGACTGTGCTTCCACAGGGGTTTAAGAACTCCCAACTATTTTGGGGGAAATACTAGCCAAGGATCTCAGAAAGGTTCAATTAAACCAGGCATCTTATTACAATATGTAGATGATATGTTGACTGCAAGTCCAGACTATGAATCTTGTCTGGAAAATACCACAGTGGTACTGAAACACCTGGCAGAATATGCCTACAAGGTATTACCTCAAAAGGCACAGACATTTAAACAAACGGTGACAATTGGGGGTTTGAAATTAAGAAAGGCAGACAGAGCCTGATAAGAGAAAGAAAACAGGTAATTTCAGCCCTTAGAGTCCCCAGCAACCAGCGACAGTTGTGCAGATTTTGGGGTATGGCTGGGTTTTGTAGGATTTGGATTCCTAACTTTGAATCAATAGCAAAACCCTTATATGATGCTCTCAAAGGCCTGGACTCTGAACCTTTGTCTTGGACTACAGAACGTCAAAAAGGCTTTGATGAAATAAAAGTAAATTTGATCTCAGCACCAGCATTAGGGTTTCCAGATCCTAGGAAGCCATTCAGACTTTATGTACATGAGAGACAGGGGGTTGGTCTAGGAGTGCTAATCCAAGACGTTGCATATCTGTCCAAACAATTGGACCACACCACTAAGCGATGGCCTCCATGTTTGCATGCTGTGGCTGCCACTTGTGACCTCCTACACGAGGCAGAGAAGTTTACATTGGGTCAGCCCATTACTGTGTGTGTGCCACATCAGGTCTTGACATTGCTGGAGCAGAAGGGTGGACTTTGGTTAGCGGCTGGAGAATGGGAAATATCAAGCAGCTCTGTTGGACAATTCTAATTCGAAACTGCAGATTTCCTATTCCCTGAATCCTGTCACACTGCTTCCAAGCAATGTAGATGGACCTGAGGATGAAAATTTAATCCATAACTGTTAAGTATATGCCAGCTGACAGGATCTGACTGGCTGGCCAGCCTCTGCCAGATCCAGAGTGGGAACTATTTACATATGGCAGCAGCTTCATGGAGCAAGGCCATCGATGTGCAGGATATGCAATGGTGATGCTCCAGATCACCGTAGAAGCCAAGGCTTTTCTGGCAGTTACATCAGCACAATATATTTACTGACTCAAAGTACTCTTTCATGATTCTCCACATGCACAGGGCCATTTGGAAGGAACGAGGACTCCTTAACTCCAGTAACATGGATGTGAAACACCCATTAGAAATCCAGGCCTTGTTAAAGGCAGTAGCTTTACCATCAGCTGTTGTCGTGATACACTGTCCTGGCCAACAAAAGGGTGGGTCTGACATGGCTAAGGGCAACAGGGCAGCTGATCGGGTGGCTAAGGCCGCTGCCAATTCTGCTCTCCAGGGTACACTCATCCCTCTTGTGGACCTGACTCAGTATACTCCTGAATACTCTGAGCGGGATGAGGAGAGAGCTCGTGCATGGGGATTTACTTAGTTTGATCCCAGCTCTACTTAGACAGTAAACCCTCCTAGGGTGATATTCCTCCCGGAGGCCCTGGTATATCCGGTGTTAAAACATCTGCACAAAGGTTCCCACTGTGGGAGAGATGCCTTATTAGAAACAGTGCGCCCATATTTGAAGGGTCCATATTTACATAAAACAGCACAACGGATCACCCGAGGTTGTCAAATATGTGCCAGAAATAACCCCAAAACTAACTGACTCCCACCCTAAAGCCATTGGGGTTCAATATTGGGGCAAGTGCCCATTTGAGGACTGGCAGGTAGACTTTACGCAAATGCCTAGAACAACAGGCGATTTCAAATGCCTACTGGTTTTTATGGACACATTCTCAGGATGGATGGAAGCATTTCCCACCAAGACAGAAAAAGCTTCAAGGTCACAAAACAGTTGCTAGAGGAGATAGCCCCTCGCTTTGGGTTGCCCAACTCCATCCAGAGTGAAATGGGCCAGCATTCTTCTCTGATGTTACTCATGCAGTAAGCAGTGTGTTACAGAGCAACTGGAAATTGCATGCTGCATGGAGGACACAGTCTTCTGGAAAAACTGAAAAAATGAAGCACACCTTAAAGAAAACCTTGGCAAAACTGTGCCAAGAAACACAACTGCGCTGGGACCAGGTACTCTCCCTTGCCCTCCTCCGCATAAGAGTGGCACCTAGAAGTGGGCTACAATTAAGCCCCTTTGAAATTGTGTTTGGAAGACCCTTCCAGGCCTCAGTTCTGAAAGCCACTCCAGAAACAGAACAAGACTGCAGGATCACACAATATGTGAAACACATCCAGGAGGTTTTGGCAGTAATTCATAACTTTGCAACCTCGAGGATCTCTATGCCTCCTGATCAACCATTGCATCCCTTCAGACCTGGAGATGAGGTCTTACTCAAGACGTGGCAGAGAGGGGATGCCCAAAACCAGCTGTCAGAAAAATGGACTGGTCTGTAAAAATGGACGTTTTATTAAGCACACATACGTCTTTAAAACTTGGAGGCATAAAACCCTGGGTACATCATTCCAGAGTTAAGAAAGCCCCAGAAGGAACTGACCCAGAAACAAAATCCCATTGGTCTTGTGAACCCATCGAGGACCTGAGATATTTATTTAAGAAAAACACAAAAAGTTAAATGTTACTGACTTCTTTTCCAGCCATTGTAGCAGGATGCCCAAGGATTCACTTTTCTGAAAAAATCCTGAGAAGACTGACAAGCTCTAACCAATCTCTTTCCTTTCAAAGTTTAGGAGATGTGAAATAACATCTAGAATCATGCATATGCTGGCAGTATTTTTTAAAAATAATTTAAATTTCTATTACACAGAAAGGCTTTCAATTTTGATTTTGGTATTTCCTTTCAACTTTTTTTTTTAACTTTGAGGATTTTTTTCCTGCTTGTTTTTGTTATTTTGGCCTCTGAGTGAAACTGCAGTTGTATAAGATATCCCATGCATGATAAATGGTAACTAAAGAGCTCTCTGTGTCTATATGTTATATGTCTGTGTGCCCTTGTCTTGGCCTCTAGAGGTTGACAAATTGGTATACATGTGCCGATAGATATTCAAAAAAAAAGAAACTAAAGATTATGTTTTGATTGTCAACATTGTACTACTGAACTGAGCCGGTGCCTTCATAGAGATTAAATATTTCTGTTGCTGCCATTTTCTGATATTTATGGCAAAGCTTCCCAGAAATCTAAATTGAAGTAAAATTTGGTGGCTGTCATTTGGTTGATTGAAGGAAATTTTGTGGAACCTCAGTAGAGCTCCTGAGACACTCCACAAAATTTCTTCCTCCTCCTGGGAAAGTCATTAGATGAATTTGTCCTATTTGGTTTACCTAGTAAAGTAAAACTGGAAGGGAAGCATTGTCACTTGGGAAAACAGTAAAACTTTGTCATGTACAGAAATGTTAACAGTGGTTTTCTAAAATGTGTCTAAAACATCTCAGCATCTAATATGTATATAAATTGTCAATGGTAATTGTTGCCTTGCAATGTTGTATGCCTCAATAGTTTGATATCTACAGAAATTGTTCAGGAGAAAATAAGGGAAAAAGACCTCAACAGATTCCTATTGGTGGAACTTTTGATGGAACAAATTTCCTTCAAAGGACTGAATAGACTGTTGGAGATACAACTGATTTTTACTAAGTTTTATTTGACATAATACTGATAATTTTTTTTATTTTGTTTTGATTCAAAGAAAGTTTTCTTGTTTTGACTGACTAGTACCTGCAGCAATGATGCATTTCTTTTCCAGCAGAGCTAACTTGTGTTTGCATTTTCTCTCCCCTTGACACTAACACAGCATGAAAATAGTGGTAGTAATTTTTTTTTTCTGCTCATGTCAATGTCTATTTTTACATAACTTCCATAGGGATTTTATCTGTTTAAACCAAAAAAAAAAAAAAAATTGGTAATGAGTTTCATTGTGTGGCTTTGAATGGAGTTCTTCCAGGAAGTTGAAATAGAGCTGAACGAAGAAGAGGAGAACGTGCTACTTTGTTTATAGGGTTCCAGAACCTCCAAAGAGGGTGAGGAAGCTTGCCTTCATTGGCAGGACTGGACAACCCAGAAAAAGAAAAAGTCCTGGTACCCTTGATTAGAGGAAAGCCCAGGTGGGGTCTGGCAAGACCAACTTTGTTCATGAAGCCTAAATGGCCCGGATGTCAAGAGTTCACTCTCATCCTACATGGAGTGTTCCAACAAAGCCAGCTAAAATTGCTGTTTGGTTATTCTGCCCTGTGATTTTATGCAAAAATAGGTAAAATGGTTTAAAAGTAGATTTAGTTTGCAAATTTTTGCTATGCTGTTGAAAAAAAAAATGGGATCAGGGTGGAGAGAACTTGCTTTTAAATAAGTTGAACCAATTTTAAGATTTTTTTTCCTTCCTGTGATTTTGATATATTTGCTGTCTTGTTTTGGCTAATGCCTCCAGAGGATTTTTCTTTTCCTTTTGGCTTGGACTGATGAACTATTTTCCAGGAATGGAGGACTTTTGTTTTCCATAATAGACAATATCTGGAGAGACTGGTTTTCTTTTAAACTGGAACCTTGAAAATTTTCATCTGAGGCTGCACCCAGCACCCATATATTTGATCTTCATCACCATAGAAATGGTGGCAAAAAGTGGAAGGGGGGAATTGTTAGGGAAAAAGGATGTCCTGAGCAAACTCCATACAGGCTTTGTGGACTCCACCCCTGCTGCAGGGGGCCTTGATGCCCCAGCCAGATATGACACTGACTAGCAGCTAAGCTAAAGGGCCTCACACCGTGGGACTGAAGATTTAACATCCCTTTGTTTTTTGTTCTTGGTCATAAAGAGAAAAAAAATTTCTCAGAAAGTACATTAGACAATAAATTATATGTATCAGCATACTGCAAGCAAATGGCACGGAACATTATCTGTTTAGAAATTAGTTATTAAACAATTTGGCCCACTTGACAATGGGAGACAATTTATTGTACATGCCTGACAAGCACCCCAGCACAACAATTATAGTAAGTCCTCCTTTGCTTTTTAGAAGTTTCTTAGGAAAGTTTTTAAATGAAGTTAATTGTGTTAAGGAGTTTCTAGGTAGAAAAAGTTCTGATAGCTGAGAAGCAGCTGGCCTCTGGCTGAAGGCCATATGAATAGAAGAGTCTTTTGATGCTTAGGCTTTAGCTGATAGGGATGTACTGGCAGCTATCAACTGTCTTAGGTATTTGTCTAGCTGAAATAATAAGTTTTAGTGTAAGGCTTAGTTTTTTATCTATTAACCTTGAAGGCTACCATCTAGCTGAGACCCGTAGGAGCCAGTAGTCTGTGGGAATAAAATACACTAATTGTTTCTGCTTCACACATGATGATGTAATTTTTTCTGCTTGCTAAAAATGAATAAAATAAAGACCTGCTGGGTCTCTTGGCAGAAGATACTTGCACCTCATCCAGTGTCAGTGTCTCCTCACTACCTCATCCCCTTCCCCTTAGCCCTTAAGTTTTCACCAAAGCCGTCTCATCCTTTCAGGAACCCCTGACACGACATTTGCCAAGGCTGGTACCCGGCACTCCCCACTCCAGACCATAGCCATCAAGACGCTGGAAACTACAAATCCCATCATCACCAAAGGGAGGGTTGGTGGGACATGAGGGTGGAGTTAAGTAGCCATGTTTTTTGTTTGGGTATAAAACCAGCAATTTGGGCTTAGGTCACTCTCTTGGCCTCACGGCTCTTGGCTTTTCACCAGCTCTCAGAAGGTCATTGAGATTCCAGGTCAGCAGAACAAGTAGGACACATTCACGAATTTATCTTCCTCTTTTTCTCCCTGAGTTATCCATTTCTTCATTTCCCCTTCTTTTTGTAAATAAACCTTTTATTAACCTTTTGTGTGTGTGCAGGTCAAGCATTAATTAGTCCCTTATAAGCATACAGGTGAGGACCCACAGTCATGCAACCTGTTTCATATCGGGGTTGCCCTGTAACACTATGTCCAACAAAGTAGGACAAAGTGGCGATCTCATCCTTCCTACAAAGCAATATTTCTCAAACAGGAAATATTCTATAATTCTTAAAATTTGAGAGCAAGAGCACTTCTTAGCTAGTCAACAAAGCATCTATCTCAGGCCTCCCTTGTGGTACAGTGGGTTGAGCACAGTGCTGTGA
Organism: Talpa occidentalis; assembly: GCF_014898055.3. Taxonomy (NCBI): domain Eukaryota; kingdom Metazoa; phylum Chordata; class Mammalia; order Eulipotyphla; family Talpidae; genus Talpa; species Talpa occidentalis. The sequence goes on along the minus strand of NW_023602073.1, from coordinate 54,805,432 downwards.
AGCTGTCCGCAGCCTCTGCAGCATGGGTTCGATTCCCAGCTGGCCAGGGAGCTACCCACACGCTGCAGCAGACCTCTCCTGTCTTGTCCACTGCTCCCCTCAGCAGTGTTTTCAGTCTGTCTGCCTGTTCTGCTCCTCTCTCTGTCTCTGAATTCTCTCACCCTCCCATGCCTCAGGCTTGTACCCCAGTTCTTGTATAAATAAATCTTTTTTAAAAACCAAACAAAGCATCTATCTCAGCTTTTACTCAAACCTAAGCTTAGATGCCCTTTTGTGATAAGCTTCCCCACAAAAATTTATATTAAATACATCAACTTCCATTTCCACATCACATGCCACCTATATTCCATTCATTTGTTCATTCATTTGTTCATCCAGTCACAAATATAAGTTTCACAAGCACTGGAAATTTAGAAGTAATCAAGAGACCAAGGTTGCTACCTTTACAGAACTTGCAATCTAGTAACAGAGACCAAAACAACAACAAAAAAGAATGTTATATCAAAAGTGTGTAATTTTTAAAGGAAAAGGGAACTTTGAAAAAAAATAAATGTTTGCCCATGCCTCTATTCCTGTATTGTCTCAGATTGCTGCTTATGGTCAAATATAACCTACCTTTCCTTACCTACTTTACACATCTGCTCCTTTATTTCTCTAGCCATGTTACTGCACCTCCCATATTACCTTCATGTGAAACTATATTAATAATTTGCATGTATTTTATTTGCTAGTACATTACCTTGTCTCATTTTTCTATTTTTCCCCTAATATGCTTTTAACATTCAAGCGAATTTCATTACTAGCTGCTTATCCTACTCCATCCCCCTGCTGCTAATGAAGAACTTCCTACTAGCATGTTCAGACACTATTATCATATATATTCTCCATAAAAAAAAATACTGAGGTTCCTACAATCTGGTTAATAAAAATGTAATGTTAACATAAAAGTATAATTGGATCTTGCTAAGTTCAGCAGCCTATCTGGTGCCTCATGTGAGTCATCATCAGGTTCTCCTTGCTGAGATCTCACTGGTGTCATGGTCAAATATATGGACTTACAAAAACTTGTTCAATTTAAACAGGTTAGGAGTAAAAATAAAGAACTTGAGTTCTTGAGAAAAAATGTAAGAATAATTTTTATTAAAAAAGAACAGGAATAGCAAAACATATTTTTCAGTACTATTAGAATGTGGGTAAGAGACAGCAAGAAAGTGTAAAGTCACCTAAAATGTATGTGACTATGTATAAGAAACATTGGAATTAATTAGAGATTGATTAATCAGCGAAATTCCAATGCCTTGAAAGTATCATTTTGTCCATGCACACTGAAAATAAGCAGTAATAGACTTAAATTGTTGATCGATCATAGTAAATTGATCATTACTAGCTGTAAAGAGGCTTTGCTTCCATTGGAGTCTATATACATGTACTAAAGAACATAATGACTGTCATGTATTTTGGGGGAGGCATCAGAACCTCGTGAATAACTGTGGGCTAGTTACATAAAATGCTTATTATGTACCAATATCAGCACATATAGAGTGGTGATGTTAATCCCTAACACTCAAGGTAGTCATGATATTAAATGGCATAACATAGAAGCTGCTTCATAAGGTAATTGTCTGGAAATAGGTGTCATTAATGACTATAATTAACTTTCAAAATGTCTACCCCTAAAGTGGATGATGATGCCAGGATAAGGAGAGACAGAAGAGGCAGGGTTTAGACCAAAGATAGCCTGAAACAATTTCTACTCAATGACTTCACAGTATCAATTTATTCACTTCAAAATTTCAACTCTTCTTAATATGCCACTTGTTAAGCTTTAATAAGAAATAAAAACTCTACACAATGGAACACTAATCAGTGATCAAAAAACAAAAAAAAAAAAGGTAAACTCACCACATTTGCAACAACATGGATGGAACTGCAAAGGATTATGCTAAGCAAAAGTATGAAAGAAGGGAAAAAAACAAATATTGAATGGTTTCATTTATATGTGGAATACAGGCTGACCACAGATCTGAGGCAGACATCATGGGAGGGTCAGGGAGGGGGTCAAAACAGAGGAGGAAAGAGCACAGGACTGTGGTGATGAATCATGGGTGCGGAGGTGGTGAGAGAACTGTTGGGACTACATACAAAGGGAGAAATCAAATACTGTCCCAAAGTTAACAACAATATAAGAAAATAAATTTAATTTTTTAAAAAATCTCTCAACACACCAAGAAAAGTATTTTTTTTTTTATTTTTTTTTTTTTTTTTTTTTTTTTAAGATTTTTTTTTTTTTTTTTTTTTTTTTTTTTTTTAATGTTTATTTGTACAAGCACTGGGTACAGTCAGAAGCGTGGGAGGGTGAGAGAATTCACCAGAGCCAGAGCGGGGAGCAGAGCAGGCAGAAGGACCGAAGTACACTGCTGAGGGGAGCAGCGGGCGGCAGGAGAGGTCTGCGCGCCATGTGGGACCCTCGCCAGCGGCCGGGGATCGAACCGGCGCTGCAGAGGCTGCAGGCAGCTTCGCAGCCCAGCGCTCAACCGCCGCGCCACCAGGGGAGGCCCAAGAAAAGTATTTTTAAAATAAAGCATTGAGGGACCTCCCTGGTGGCACAAGGGGTTAAGAGGCAACCTATGAAGCTACCCTCAGCCACTGCAACATGAGTTCAATCCCCGGACAGGGAGCTACCCACATGGTGCAGCAGTCCTCTCCTGTCTTACCTGCTGCTCCCCTCAGCAGTGTATTTCAGTCAGTCTGCTTGTTCTGTTCCCCACTCTGTCTCTGGTGAATCCTCTCACACACACCCCCACACCTCTGGCCTGTACCCCAGTTCTTGTATGCATAAATAAATCTTTTTTAAAAACAATAAAGCACTGAGCAAAACAGTAAAGAATAATTTAATAAAGCCAGTTTTTATGGCTCTGTTTACCCTTCTGTTTTTTCTTGAGCTTAAGTGGATGGGTAGTATCTGTGTTCATTTAAATGGACGAAGGTTTGAACTCATACTAGGTGCCAATCAGAGAGTCAGGTATTAGGCATACAAGGAGTATTAACATATTTCCTCTCCTCAAAAAAGTCAAAGGCTAGTGATAAACATTTAAGAAAACAGAAGTGAAATGAATAATAATTTGAAAGCAAAAAGTCAAACTACAGTGTGTCACTACTCTAATGCACTACCACTTGAGCAAGATGCCCTGTGTGCAGGGGGAGGCTGGCCCAACCCCACCCGGCCCGACCTTTAAGCTTCTCAGCAGCTTGACCCCCAAAGGCGGATTATACCCTGGGAGCTACCCAGGTTGGCAGGCAGCCAGGAGTTTGGGGGGAGGAGAGAGGAAAGCACTGGGGGCACAGGGCACAGCTTAGTCAAAGGTGAGAGAAGTGGAAGCAAACAGGCCTGAGGCACAGGCAATGGTGTGCAGAACCAGTGGAAAGAAGAGCAGAAGTGGGGCCTCACCCGGCAAGCCTGTCCACCTCCCGGCAACGACGCCCCTCCTCCCCCGAGAGTGGCCCGCAAGGACGAGCCCCTGCGCTCACCTTCCCGCTGCCAGGTGACAGGGGCTAACACCTCGTAGTTGTATCTGCACAGCGTGTCCACCGCGGCCCGCGTCTGCTCCAGGAACTCCTTCTGTGCGTTCCAGTACTCAGCGCTCTGCCGCCCCAGCTCGGTGACCGCGATGAACTCCCCCAGGTCGCTGTCGAAGCGCACGTACTCCTGGCGGTTGTAGATGTATCTGGTCACGTACCGCACCCGCTGCGTCCCGTTGGTGTAGTAGCACAGGCCCTTGTGCTGGTGCACAAAATCCTATGCGGGGAGTCACACCCGCAGCTCAGCCCCGCAGCCCCCAACCCCGCCCCGCTGCCTCCCGCTGCTGCCCTTCCCAGGCCACGCTGTTGGTGTCGAGACCCCTGAAAACCCGCTGCTCCCCTCAGACTCTCCACCCAACCCTGTGGGGCCCCTGGCTCGGAACCTGCCGCGGGCTCTGAACCCGGGTCCCCAGGAGGCGCTCCCCCAACCCCGCCGCCCACGCAGCGCGCTCGGGGCTCCCCCCTCTGAGGGGAAGATGGAGGACAGTGCCTCTAAGGCCAGGCCGGGGGTGAGAGACCCGAGCCAGAGAACAGGACAGATGCGGTGGGGTTCATTTTATGTCCATCCCCGTATTTAGTGGAATCAGAAAATTCTCACATGAAATCCCATTTTCCGCAGAGCTCCGGAAATCTCGGGACAAACAAGCGTCCAAGAAGCAGGAGACTCCCAGGGAATGAGGAAAAGGTCTAGAATGAAGTGCTTGTCTCCCCCTCGCGAGCACATTCTGGGTGCCTGGCAGGGCGCCCTCCTCCCCTGCCTGAGCCCGCTCAAGTCACGGTTTTACCCAAAACCAGTGAAAATGCAAGTGAGGCGCCCTGTCTGTGCTCGCCCAGCCGGCTGCGCTCAGACACGGAGCCCACCGCCCAGGCTGACTACTCAGAGTTGGGAACTGGCGTCCTCTTCCTCCAGTACTGAGGTCCCCACATTTCCCCACCTCAGAACCCCTTAGTATTTAGTCCAGACAACGTCTTGGGCTCCCAAATAACAAATCCTGCTGTCTTCTCTGGAGAGATTCACATCTTAAAAAAAAAAAAAAAGCCACCACTATTGATAAACCATGTTCTCTGCCCTGCACAGCAGGAGAGCAGCTTGTCTCCCTCATGGTGTGACACGCCCGGGCTTTCCTCACCCTCTCATTAAAGGCGGAAATGAGAATGTACATAGCTCTTTCTCAGAGAGAGGAAATGTGTTAATTAAAAAGAAAAAAGGTGTGTTCTGAAATCATGGAAGCCCCAACCTCCGCCCAGGGGTCCCTAGAATCTGTTCCGAGGGTCAGTCCCCTGCACTTACTTGGAGACGCTCTGCCCTCAGTCACTGGGGCGCTCAGCACCACCAGCATCACCACCACAGCTGCTGTCCACAGGCTGCCGGGGGTCCTCAGAGCTGCCTTCCAAGACATAATTAGGAACCAAGGGGCAAGTATGGGTAGTCAGCATACCTCGTGGATATGACGTACCCCCTTCAGAGAATAAAACCCTGGGAAAGCCTCCCGCACAGCAGGATTGGAGAGGCCACGGAAAAGGACCCAATCAGCACTGACGCTGCAGCGCCTCATCTGTCTCTGGGCAGACTCTTTTTCTGAAGGTTCTCAATCCACTGCCTGGCGCTGTGTCTTCATTAATTTGTACCTTTTGAGGTAAAAAGTTGCTCCCAGATCTGAGAGCAGATCCAAAGATCGAATGCCTTGGGGTTTAAAGAACCTAAAAAGAACAATGATTGAATAGTACACATCTTTATGTTATTTATTTGAAGACTTTTTTTTGTAGGGAAAACAAGTGAGGAATCTTACTTCTACTTCAGGAGAAAGGAAAATTATCATCGGGAAGTGCACACACTGAGGAAACTTGTGGGAAGAGCAACATTCTTAGTAGAAAACGACTTAGAGCTATAGTTCTATCACTAATGTGCTTTATGCCAGCAAATGACAGAATATCTTGTTGCCTCAGGCTTCTCTTTGCAAAATGTGTTTCATATCTAGAGCTTTATATATAAACTTAAGAACAAGAGGATTTGTTTACTATTTCAAATTGTTCCTTAACTGCCATGTGTAACTGTTGGAATAACATATTATTCCAAGAAAACCAGAAAAAAAAAAAAAAAGACAGCCCTGCTGGTGAGTGACTCTTCACTATGTAAGAATCTATTTCATTCATGTTCTTTGGGTAAAAGTACTGGAAAAGTCAATGAATTGACTTTCTCTTATAAGCTCTCCCTGAACCATGAGAAGGTTCTTCTATATCAGGGAAGGCACAATCCACAAACACCCCAGCATTCAAATAGTCACACTTCATTTCAAGGACAGAGAGCAAAAGATGAGAAGCATTTCCAGGAGCCCAATTAGTGTTAATGAGGGAGCACATGCTTATAGTTACAGATTATACTGTGCCTACAACATCAAATATCAAAGAGAGGAAATATCTGCTTTCTGAATAAAATCATTATTAGACACATCTTGCCCAGGAACAGTATTAAATGGTTAGAAAAGTTAGAACAGTATCTGACAAAGGTTAATAAAAAAGTCAGTGTCTCCTCCTTTTCTCTCCCTCTCTCTCTCTTCCCTGAAATTTATGATCACCTTTTAAAACAGAGAATAAGATATGAAAGCAGACAATAAGGAAGTTATTGGATAAAAAAATAAATAGGATATGGCAATGTGAGGGCAGGAAGTGCACAGAGCAGGATCACTATGACCCTATGCAGACAGGTGAAGGAGTCCTGGAGTCCTCAGTGGCTTTTGAGGCTTTTCTTGGGATTTACCAGGTACACGGCAGGCAGGGGTGCCAGGGTGGCCAGGAGGTTGGCAAGCGTCCTAGCCCCCAGGGAATCTTCATACTTTCTGGGCTCTCCAGTGTTCTCTCGTGGCCTTGCTTCTCTACTGGTGGTCTGTTCTGCTTGCATCCCTGTGACATCACCCAATAAGCCCCGTCTCTCAGCCCAGGTGTACCCACCTACACAGGCCCACACCCTACTCCAGGTGCCCGCCGTCAGACATGCATTCAGGACCACAGGTTTCCATCATCAATCCTAATGGCGGGAGGGCAGAAAAGCCTGATACTTTACTTATCCTACAATATACCCCCTCAGGGTTTTCTACAAGACAGTCTATATACAAGTTATATACATGTTTCTCTTGGCAAATATGAACACTGCAGCCATGGCCCATAAAAGTAAATAGAATATATCACAATATAACTGAATACATTAAAAAATACAACAGAACACAAATAATCCAGTCAAGGCACCAACCTAGTGGCAAAAGACAAGATTATCGGCACCAGCAGATGATCCACCATGTCTACTGCTGAAGGCACTGCTCATGCAAGGGGGTCCCAAATAGTGTTAATAGAAAACTCAGGCATCTGCCATCACATGCCAGGAGCCATTAGGCTTCCTGGCCTTCTCCAGCTGCGGTCTCAGCCACAAGCCATTTACCACACCCACCCCCAGGATGCACTCACTCTTGCATTGGCGATTCTTTACTCTTTGGGGGTAATCGCCCAATCCTCAGGGTTTTCCGTCTATGGTCATTCCAACACTCGACTTTCATAGCCACCAATGCGACACGCAGACCCCTGCACTCAGGCCAACCCATTGCACAAGCACATGGGTGGGGGATCCGTGGATACAAGCGCCACATGCGGCCTCTCTTGGGTCCCTGTAGGGTGAGGAAAAAGGTCAGGCTTTTCTGCCCTCCTACCATCAGGATAGATGATGGATCCTTGCAATCCTGAATGCATGCCTGATGGCGGGCACCTGGAGTAGGGTGTGGGCATAGGTAGATGGGATTCACCTGGACTAAGACTGGGCGTTTAAGGGCGGCATCATGGGGACGCCAGCAGAAGCAGAAAGAGAAGCCGAGAGAGAGCAGAGAAGCAGAAGCAGAAGCAGAGATCACCGGAGAGCCCAGATAGAGTGAGGATTTGCTGGGGGCTGGGAGGACTGCCAGCCTCCTGGTCCCCCAGCACTCCTTCCTGCTGTGTACCAGGTAAATCCCAATAAAAGACCTGCAAAAACCACTGAGGACTCTGACTCCTCCTTTACCCGGTCTGCTGGATCATGGAAAAGCTGCACTGGTCCATTCCTGCCCTCTATAGTCCCCTCTTTGGCTGTGGGCTCCATCACAAGCCATGTTCCCCACCCATTCCCCAAGGATGGGTTCCTCAGTTCCTCACCCTCACTCGACAATGAACAGGGCATCACCCATAGGTGATTTCAAGAGACTCACTGGCCTTTTTCAATGTATTTAAGCTGCTGAACAGCCACTCAGGGCTTCCCAATCTCAGCACCAGCTTTTGCCTTTCTAAGTTGACTTTTTCGATACCACCTCTGCCTGGCTGTAGAGATCTTGGTGAGGGCTCTTCCCTCAGCCAATCTTGGGCCCTTCTGATGCCTGCCCCTTCCTCCACTCTGGCCATTGCCTCTCTGGGCTGTGTCCCTAAGATTGCTGGGCTGTACACAGGCTGCTTTTGGCCACTGAGACCCAACTAGCCATGCTTTACATCTCTTGGGGCTTACAAAGATACTCTCTTCCCCCAGGGTCCCCAAAACATAACATCAACCTGCCAAAATTCCTCCATCTAATGGCGGGATTGCTCAGTCCATCAGTTTTTTGCTTGCATAGCACTGGGCGAGCTCCAAATTGTGGTACTCTTTCTCCTACAATTCTGCTGCCTCAGGGACCATGCACTGGTCCTCGCAGGCCATCTTGTCCTCCACTTGAGGTATCCTCCCACAGCAACTGGATCTTGTCCACCTCCTGTGCTCCTACAGCATCTGTAGCTCTTCTCGCAGCTCCTGGTCTTTGGTTACCATCTGTGCTGCCACAGCGCCTCCAGCATTGTCACAGGCTCATAGTCTGCTACTCCATCCCTTGTGAGGTCTTTGGAGGGCTCCATACCCATCTACATCAGATCATCCTGCCAACTTATGCCAATTGTAGTGGCAGGAAGGGCACAGAGCAGGATTGCTATGACCCTATGCAGACAGGTGAAGGAGGAGTCCTGGAGCCCTCGGTGGTTTTTGCAGGCTTTTATTGGAATTTACCAGGTACACTGCAGTCAGGGGTGCTGGGGGCTGGGAGGCTGGCAGGCCTCCAGCCTCCCAGCCCCCAGCAGGTCTTCACTCTTTCTGGGCTCTCCATTGTTCTCTCATGGTCTTGCTTCTCTGCTGGTGGGGCTGTTATGCTGGCATCCCCGTAACGCCACCCTAATAAGCCCAGTCTCTTGTAGGGGCCCAGACCTGAACATCCGGGTTCTTGCCTGAAGCAGGTACTGAATGTTAGCTCCAGTGAAGGTTTCAGGTTTCCTATTGTGACGACTGAACCCTGCCCACTGCTTGCTCCTTGTGGCTTGTTTGTATTGGCCTTCTCTCCTTGTTCGAGATAATGAGAGACCTCCTCCTCTGAACCCTATATAACCTTGTACACATTCCTGAATAAATGAGACTGGCAATGATCCTGGCTTTGTCTCCACTCCTCCAGTACCCCTGTCCTATACCAAGCCCCTGCTTCCTCCCCCGGGTACCACGTTGATCTGCCCGGCTGGCCCGGACATTCTCTCAGCCCAGTTGTGCCCCTCTATGTATGCCCACACCCTACTCCAGGTGCCTGCCATCAAGTATATCAGGACTGCAGGGATCCATCATCAATCCTAATGGTGGGAGGGTAGAAAAGTCTGATATTTTATTTACCCTAAAGGCAACAATAAGAAGCTCCCACTGGTGTCACTTGAAGGCACTCCAATAGTCTGTATTGGGTGCCAGTTGCAGAACATTTGTCGGAAAATTAGTCACTAGGCTTCCACCAGCAGTGGTGTATCATGATCTGGGTAACCTAGAATAAGGCAGGTTTCCATAGATGAGATGAAAGCATAAAGGGGGAACATCAAACAACCTGCAATAGAGTTTGGGGACAAGGAATTGTCCCCCAAGAGAGGGATATTGAAGGTGCCTCCATTGCTTCAGCCCTATCTCAGTTTCTCTCAGAATAAAGAGAGACCTCTGGTCCAGCCCCTTCATCTTTCCTAATAGGGAAATTCAATTAGTTTTGTTCTAGGGCTGTGGCACCTATGTCAGACCTGGGGGCTGCATCAGATTTCCCAGTCTCCCAGGTTTTCTCATACTTTACAACTAGCAACAAAAGGGTGCTTAAGTTCTTTTTCTGATTGACTAAAACCTCACCTAAAAGACTCTAGTTTGGGCTTCTACCAGTTTTCTTCACCCTGAGCCAGTAACGTACTCTATTTTCCAGAGTTCTCTGCACCATTCATATCCCTGCCCCACTGTTTAGGGCAGCCACTACTGGCGTGGTCTGAGGGGAAAGCAACTTGACAAACATTCTGATCCCAGGTGCCTCACCAGGATCACCCTGCAGGACTTCAATGAGGACAGGCACTTAGGACAAGGGTGATAGAGAATAGGATAGAGAAATGGTTATTGACATGGGTCAGGGTTACACTAAGTAAGTCTCTTCCCATAGGCATCCCCTGTTCCCTTGGGGTGGAGGATAAAACTGTGAATTTCTTTCCTATGGGGATTCAGAGAGAAGTATCACCCTGGTTAGTATCTCTGGAAATCTGTGCTCGGTCATTGGGGTTAATTATGAACATAATAGTCAGCTCATCACCAGAAGGGACACCCAGGACTCTATTCTGCATTCAATTCAAGAATCAAGGCACATTGTATATTCTAAAGGGTTCTGTGACCCAAATGTCAGTACTAATATCATTAGAAATGTTGCCCTCAGAAGAGTATTCCCCTGTTCTGCAACCATCCCAGGCCAGGTAGGTTCACCGTTAGTTCAGGATGCTTGAAAAAGAAACTTCGAGCCCTTGACATCATCCACACAGGTTAGGGGAAATGAGCCAGTAGGGAGACAGCAACCTGCCCCCTCCCATATGCTCTTTCTTCTCTTTGCTGTTCTCTCATGTTCTCACTGCCTCAGAATTTTTAGAGATATAGGACATGATCTCATTAAAACATTCAAGCTAATAATGATGCAGCTAAGGTATGTGTGTAGAGTTCAGACCATATCAATTCTTCCTGCCCACTGCTCATCCTGTCCTTGAGAGCAGGACGTTTTTCCACTGGCCTCTCTTCCTCTATGCTAACTGCAGGGTGCTGACTTGTTTTTCATTCACATATTGCCTCCTGAGTCTGTATCATTAAAATAAGTTTTGATTCTTTTGGAAGCATGTTATAAAAGGGTTACCTTCTTAAATGTTATGTTCAAATCTGGACACTCTGTCCTATGCCTTGTACTGATGTTACATCAAAATTATATATATTATAATCTTCTTCACACTTGTGAGAATTACTGTATTGTTGAGCAAATAAAATACTTCTTGAATCAAAACTTGCTGTAAGGAATTAGGAAAAAAGGCTAGATTTGGAAGAGAATACATAAAACTAGCAACTCAGACACTTTACACCCACAGATACCTGACCCCTAAAGTATGGGAGCATGAACTTGGCTGAAGTAAGTTGTTATTGTACCAGGGTACAACCAAATATAGAAACTTGCTTAAAAAGTATAAGGAAAAAGAGTTACCGAGGCTGAGTTCAAGTTTCCTCTCCAGCCAATGAGCACATGTGAGTCAGCTTCACGTGTCTCTAGCAGACTAAGCCATTAAGTCTGTTCCAGGAAACAATTCATTTTTTAATGATAAATATACAAACTAACAAAGTAATAAACTCTACCAATCATGTATGTAATCCACAGAAAAGAACAGAGGTTGACATAAGGACAGAAAGTAGCTTAATAAATAAAATACCTTGTTCTTGAACAGGAGAGTTTATGTCAATTTCCCAAAAAAGATGTTCAGATTTGGTGTTGCTGTAATCTCCATATCATAAAATAGTCTAGTTAATGACATGCTTCTATTTTTTCAAGAATAAGTAAATATACAGAAATATTTATTAATAAGAAAAATGGGAGAATTGCTCTGATACTTTACAAGCGATTATAAAGTAAAATAATTAAGACAAGTACATAGAGTTTTTAAAAAGAAAAAAACTGTGAAATAAAATTGACTGAACAGGCACTGCACCTACTACCAGGAACCGTGCGTGGAGACTCATGCGGGAATCACCACTGAGGTGAGCAAACAGCTCCGGACGCCATTGGAGGAAGATAAGGACTCCATGGAGAGACATGCAAATAGCCAAAGGCCAGCCATAAGCTTGTTCAGAATACCATGCACACACTCGAAAAGCATAGGTAGATCGTGGCTGACCAGGTCCCCGTAACCTAGGTTTGTAGGGAGACACATGGGAGCCAGCACTGAGGTGAATGACCCTCACTGGGTAATCAAAAACCAGGCACCCAGGCATGGGAGCTGGGTGCAAAAGCTCCATTTCTGTTGACACTGAACTGGTCTACCACCCACGTCCCGTCCCACATCTGAGGACTTTGGAGCTGAAAAATGGGCAAAAAATTTGGAGCATCGAATCCCCATGATCCATGGCACAGGGCAGACACAGCACCCCCATGCCTTTGAGCCATTCCCTGTCACCCTAACCCAGTTCCCTGGAGACTCACAGGAAAAAAGCACAGCTCTGGAATTATACTAGGAAAGATCTCTGGTGCCTCCTAGTGATGGGAACAAAATCACCAACCTGCTAATAGTCAGAAGCCAGGGTTTCTAAAACCACCCTCAGGCTCTGAGAGGGGGTGGGCCATGCAAACAGGAGTAAGAAGGAAAATAAGGCATGGAGCAAGACCCCATTCTGGAACAGGATTCAGGCCTGGGACACACCATAACAGTGGGGACTACACAGAGTGACACCGGCATTGTGGATGTAAATGCCCTGCAACTGAGACCTAGAGCACAAAGTGTGGCGCAGGGTCCACACAACTGCGGGCACAGCATCAGATGAACACGGAGCAGACACAGCCCCCAGCCTGGCCAATAGTCCCTGTGTCCAGGTGCTCCCCCGCACTCTTTTTCTCAGAGAACTACAGGGGAAAAGCACAGGACAGCAAGTACTGGTCTGGTGCCACATAGTGACTAGAGCGAAATCACCAACTATCAGGTTCCCAAGGAACCCTCCAACTTCATGGAGATTGAAATCCACACTAAGAAAGACCACTGGACTAATGAGGAGATCAAAGAAGAAATTAAAAAATACATTGAGTTAAACGACAAGGAGGCTACCACTTTCCAGAATGTATGGAGCAAAAGCAGTAATAAGAGAAAAACATATAGTAATACAAGATCACATCAAGAAAAAAGAAAGAACTCAAAGAAACAACCTAATCTCACATCTCAAAGAACTAGAAAAATAACAACGAAAAAACCCTAAAGCCAGTAGAAGAAAGGAAATAATAAAAATCAAAGCAGAAATAAATGAAATAGAAATTTAAAACAATCCAGAGATTAATGAAACCAAAAGTTGGTTCTTTGAAAAAATAAAATAGACAAACCTCTAGCCAGGCTCACAAAACAAAAATGGAAGAAAACACATATAAATAGGACTATAAATGAAAGAGAAGAAATCACAACAGACTCAGTAGAAATCAAAAGAATACTCAAAGATTACATGAACACTTACATGCAAACAAATTCAACAATCTAGAAGAGATGGGCAAATTCCTAGAATGATATAATCATCCAAAGCTGGACAAAGAAGAAATAGAACAACTAAACAGAGCAATTGCAAGCAACAAAATTGAAGCAGTAATCAAAGGACTCCCCAAAAACAAAAGCCCAGGCCCAGATGGCTTCACAAATGAATTCTACCAAACGTTCAGCAGTGAATTAGTACCTATCCTACACAAACTCTTTCAAAAAAAATTGAAAAGGAAGGAATACTACCAAATACGTGCTACAAAGCCAACATTACACTAATACTAATAGCAAACAAAGACAGCACAAAAAAAGAAAATTACAAGCCAATATCCCTAATGAACATTGATGCAAAAATCCTCAATGATTTGCCTACAAAATCCAACAATGCATCAAAGGGATAGCACACCAGGATCAAGTGGGATTCATCCCAGGGGCACAAGGATGGTTCAACATATGAAAATCGATCAGTGTAATCCAACACATCAACGGAGAGAAAAATAAAAACCATATGATCATATCAATAGATGCTGAGAAAGCATTTGACAAAGTTCAACATCCATTTATGATGAAGGCCCTTGATATCCTTGGGATAGAAGGACCGTATCTTAACATGATAAAAGCCATGACAAACCCACAGCCAATATTATTATCAATGGCAAAAAGGTGAAGGCCTTTCCTTTAAGATCAGAAACAAGACAAGGATATCCTCTCTCACCACTGCTCTTCAATACAACTGGAGGTCCTAGCTAGGTCAATAAAACAAGAAAAAGACATATAAGGAATCCAAATAGGGAAAGAAGTAAAAGTGTCACTATTTGCAGATAATCTGATAATATACATAGAGAACCCTAAAAGCTCCACAGAAAAACTACTCAAAATATTCAACTAGTTAAGTGAAGTAGCAGGATACAAAATCAGCACTCAAAAATCAGTAGCCTTCCTATACACAATCAATCTGAAGAATAAGAAATCAAGAATTCCATCCCTTTTATAATTGATACAAAAAAAATCAAATACTTGGGAATAAACCTAACAAAGAGGTGAAAGACCTATACAAAGCAAATTCTAAAACACTGTTAAAAGAAATAGAAAAAGACACAAAGAAATGGAAAGACATCCCCTGCTCATGGATCAAAAGAATTTCATTATTAAAATGGTCATCTTACCAAAAGCAATATATGGATTCAATGCTATTCCAATAAAAATCTCAATGACATTCATCAAAGAAATAGAACACTGATGAAATTCATATGGAACCTCAAGAAACTGTGAGTAGACAAAGCCCTACTCATGAAAACAAAGGAAAAAGGAGGTATCATGCTTCCAAACCTCAAGCTATACTACAAAGCCATAATAATTAAAGCAGTTTGGTATTGGGAAAAAAACAGACACACAGACCAATGGAAGGGATTAGAGACCCCAGAAATAAAGCCACACTTCTATGGACAACTAATCTTTGACAAAGGAGCAAAGAATATGTAATCGAACATGGACAGTTCATTCAATAAATGGTGCTGGAAAACTGGACCACCACACGCAAAAGAATGAAGTTAGAACACTACTCTTGCCTGGCACAAAAATCAACTCCAATGGATAAAAGAACTGGACATAAGACATACAACCATAAAAGATAGAGAAGAAAATATAGGTAAAAAACTACAAGAAAATCTTTAAAGACTCATCACCCAAAGCAAGGAAAGTCAAGGGAAAGTTAAACACCTGGGATTACATCAAACTGAAAAGCATCTGCACAGCAAAAGAGACATTAGCCAGAACAGAGAGACAAGCCACTGACTGGGAAAAATTTTTTGCACTCCATACAACTGATAAGGGACTGATCACAAAGATATACAAAGAACTCACATGACTCAACAAAAACAAAATAAACAATCCAGTCAAGATATGGCAGAAGAACTTAAAAGACATTTCTCCAAAGAGGAAATGCAAATGGCCATCAGGAATAAGAAAAAAGGTTCAACATCCCTTATCATCAGGGAAATGCAAATCAAAACCACATTGATCAGTCCTTCATTGTCAGTGTTGTGTGCAAAAATTTTCTCTTTGTTGTGGGGTTTCTCTTTGTTGTGGTTATTGTCTCTTTTGCTGTGCAGAAGCTCTTTATAATTTGATGCAGTCCCAGCTATTTATCTTTGCCTTCATTATCACTGCTTTGGGTGATGTGTCTGTAAAGATGTCTTTGAGATGCATATCATGTAGTGATTTGCCTATATTTCCTTCTATATATTTTATGGTTTATGGTTTGAGGTCTAGTTCTTTAATCCATTTTGAGTTGGCTTTTGTGCATGGTGTGATGTAGTAGTCAAGTGTCATTCTTTTGCATGTAGCGACCCAGTTTTCCCAGCACAATTTATTGAACAAACTTTTTTTGCTCCAGTGCATATTCTTTGCTCCTTTGTCAAAGATTAGTTGACCATAAATCTGTGGGTTTCTTTCTGGATTTTCTATTTGATTCCATCGGTCTGTGTGTCTGTTCTTGTTCCAATACCATGCAGTTTTGATGATTATGGCTTTGTAGTATAGTTTGAAGTCTGGGAGTGTGATGCCTCCATTCCCTTCTTTTTTTTTTTTTTTTTTTTCAGAAGACCTTTGGCTATTTGGGGTTTTGGTGATTCCATATGAATTTCATCAATAATTGTTCTATTTCTTTGAAGAATGTCATTGAAATTTTTATTGGAATAGCATTGAATCTGTAGATTGCTTTCGGTAGGATGGCCATTTTGATGATGTTAATTCTTCCAATCCATGAGCAGGGGATGTCTTTCCATTTCTTTGTGTCTTCTTCTGCACTGCTGGTGGGAGTGCAAACTGGTCCAACCACTATGGAGAGCTGTGTGGAGATTTCTTGAACTACTAAACATAGAGATTCCATATGATCCAGCAATCCCACTCCTAAGTATTTACCCAAATGACACAGAAACATTAATTCAAAAGGGCACCTGCATGCCTATATTTATAGCAGCACTATTTACAGTAGCTAAGCTATGGAAGCAACCCAAATGCCCAAAAATAGATAACTGGATCAAGAAGATGTAGTACATATACACAATGGACTATTACTCAGCAATCAAAAAAGATAAACACATGCATTTTGCAGCAACATGGATGGAGCTGGAAGGGATCATGCTCAGCGAAATAAATCAGAATGAAAGAAAAATACCAGATGGTCTCACTCATGGCAGGAATTTAGACAGCCTAAATAAGAGACCAGGAAAAAGACTAATCAATACAGAGCAAAAATCAAAATCAACAAGCAACTATAAATCAGAGACACACTACGGGGGACCGGGGGGGAGAAAAAGAAGGACTAGAGTCAAAAATAAGGGGGGGGTGCAATTGTATGGGGAATATAACCAAAATGAAAAAGCATACATTGTGCAAAGATGAAAAAAGATGTAAGAATTATATAAAATGAAATATTTAAATTAAAAAAAAAACATTGTGATACCACCTTGCACCAGTAAGAATAGCACACATTAAAAAAAACTAGCAACAACAAATGCTGGTGAGGATGTGGTAAAAAGGAACATTCCCACATTACTGGTAGGAGTGCAAACTGGTCCAGTAACTATGGAAATCTGTCTTGAGGTTACTCAGTCTATTAAAAACAGAGCTACCATGTGACTCAGCTATTCCACTCCTAGTGATCTACCCAAAAGACACAAAACATTGATTCAAAAGAACACCTGTACACCTATTTTTATTGCAGCACTATTTACAATAGGTAAAACCTGGAAAAAACCCAAATGCCCAAAAATAGATGACTGGATCAAGAAGATGTGGTATATATACACAATGGAATATTATTCAGCAATCAAAAAAGATAAACTCGTGCAATTCACAGCAATGTGAATGGAGCTAGGAGGAATTATGCTCAGTGAAATAAGCCAGAAGGAAAAAGAAAAATATCCAATGGTTTTACTTACAGGAGGAATATAGGGGAACCAAATAAGACATCACTGTAAAAAAAAATAATAACAGTACAAAACACAACAAAGCAAAATGGACAATCATAAATCAGAGACATACTGAGTGGGGAGGAGGAGAGGGGACAAAGGGAAGGAGGGAGGAGAACAGGGGACTGAGGTGATGGTGCACAGGTGCAGTGGGGAAGGAAATTCCCATGGGGACTACACCTGAGGGTATGGGAAAAGCAAATATTGTTTAAAATGAACAATGATGTAAAAAAATAAAATAAAATTGACTACACAGAAACATGACCTAATTTATCTTAAGATTAATGAGAATTTTATTTACTATATTTCTAGGAATCTGATAACCCTTTGAGAAGTTTTTACATTTGGAGACATAATTATTTTTTTTACAACATTATTCATTTTTAAACAATATTTGCTTCCCCTCCTCAGGTTAGTCCCCATAAAGTTTCCTTACTAATGCACCCATGTACCATCACCACAGTCCTCTGTGCTCCTCCCTCTCTCCCTTTTGTCTCTCTCCCTCCTCTTCCCCTGCAGGATGTCTCTGATTTATAATTGTCTGTTTTTGCTTTGTTGTGTTTTATGTTGTTATTTTTTTTTACATTGATGTCTTATTGGGTTCCCCTATATTCCCCCTATAAGTGAAACCATCCAATATTTTTCTTTTTCCTTCTGACTTATTTCACCAAGCATAATTCCTTTTAACTCCATCCACATTGCTGCGAATGGCATGAGTTTATCTTTTTTGATTGCTGAGCAATATCCCATTGTGTATATATACCACATCTTCTCGATCCAGTCATCTATTTTTGGGCAATCGGGTTTCCAGTTTTACCTATTGTAAATAGTGCTACAATAAACACTGGGGTACAAGTGTCATATGTGTCCTTTGGGTAGATCCCTAGGAGTGGAATTGCCAGCTCATATGTTAGCTCCATTTTAGTAGACTGAGGAACCTCCAGACAGCTTTACATAGTGGTTGGACCAGTCTGCAATCCCACGAGCAATGTAGGAGAATTCCTTTTCACCACATCAAGATTTTATGTTACAGGTTATCTTCTCCTCTTCTCTATGGCACATAGTTCACTCCACTCTTCTGAAGTCAGTCCTGGTTTGTGGTGTAATGGGCCATAGTTATTGGGTATTGAAAGTCAGTGGTATATAAAGGGGAAAGGGGTAATCTTTTGAGATTTGCTTGATCATCATGGTACCTACAAGGTGGAATGGGAAGGAAAGCATCATGGTGAGAAGAAATTTTAGTGTTCGATTTTAGAGGAAGAAAATAATTTTAAAAGAATTTTAAATCATTTTCCTTGGTGTTAGAATACAATGCAAATTCTATTTCTCGATACTGCAATAAACTCTTGAATTGTTTTTAATTATTTAAATTAAATAATTAATTGACTCTTGTAAATTACTGGACAATTTACTCTTGTGTGTGTGTGTATGTTTTAAGAATGCCATGCTGAAACTACTTTCAATGTCAGAACAAGTCATCCTGCCTTCATGGTAGATTAATTAAACCATGTAGTAGATAATAAAAGTAAATTTTTAAATCAGTGGAGGTGAGAGAAATTTACTAAAAATGACCTTGAGTTAATTGTTTAATTAACTGGAAAGTAAAAATAGATTATGCATAAACACACACACACAATATTACAGTGATTAAAAGTTCAAGGATAAGAAGGAATTCAAAACACAGAAAAAAACACTAATATTTATTATTAAAAGATAAGATGGTTGGGTCTCCCTGACAGTGCAAAGAGTTAAGTCACAGCACTATGAAGCTGTCCCCGGCCCCTGCAGCCTGAATCAATCCCCAACCACTGAGCTAACCCACATAGTGCAGCAGACCTCTCCTGTCTTACCCACTGCTCCCTTCAGCAGTGTATTTCAGTGGATCTGCCTGTTATGCTCCCCATTCTATCTCTGGTGAATCCTCTCACCCACCTGCTCCTTGCACCATTGGGTCTACACCCCAGGTCTTGTATGCATAAATAAATAAAAATAAATCTTAAAAAAAAAGAGGATAAGGCCTTCCCAGTGGTGCAGCGGGTTAAGTGCTGCACTGTGAAGCTGTCCACAGCCTCTACAGCACTGGTTTGATTCCCAGCCATCCAGGGAGATTCCCACATGGAGAGACAGACCTCTATAGTATCACACACTGCTCCCCTCAGCAGTGTACATGGATCCCTCTGCCTGTTCTGCTCCCTGCTCTGTCTCTGGTGAATTCTCTCACCCTCCTGAGCTTCTGGCCTGTACCCCAGTGCTTGCATAAATAAATAAATCTAAAAAAATAATTATAAAAAAGGATGATTTAAATTAAAAAACACAGGAAGAAGCTATACAGAAACTATTAAGATACACTATGTATTTAAAAAAAAACTTTATTTAAATGTCATCACAAACACAAACACAAGTAATATGAAAAATTGAGAATATGTAACATGAATATCAATTATTAAGTATTCCAGTTATATAAAAAAGCACTTAAGATGCACTATAAATGGTGCTGGGAAAACTGGGTTGCTACATGCAAAAGAATGAAGCTTGACCACTACCTCACACCATACACAAAAATCAACTCAAAATGGATTAAAGAACTAGACATAAGACCTGAAACCATAAAATACATAGAAGGAAATATAGGTGAAACACTACGGGATTTGCACATCAAAGACATCTTTACAGATACATCACCCAAAGCAGTGATAGTGAATGCAAAGATAAACAGCTGGGACTACATCAAATTTAAAGAGCTTCTGCACAGCAAAAGAGAAAATAACAAAAACAAAGAGAAACCCCACTGACTGGGAGAACATTTTTGCACACAACACTAATGATAAAGGACTGATCACAAAACTCTGCAAAGCTGATGAGACTCAACAAAAACAAAGAAAATAACCCAGTCAAAAAATGGGCAGAAGAGCTAAAAAGAAACTTCTCTGAAGAGGAAATGCAAATGGCCAACAGGCATATGAAAAAATATTCAACATCGCTTGTAATCAGGGAAATGCAAATCAACACTACCATGAGATACCATCTTACACCAGTGAGAATGGCACATATTAAAAAAACTAGCAACAACAAATGTTGGCGAGGGTGTGGAGAAAAAAGGAACTCTCCTGCACTGCTTGTGGAGTGCAAACTGGTCCAACCACTATGGAGAGCTGTGTGGAGATTTCTGACCTACTAAACATAGAGCTTCCATATGATCCAGCAATTCCACTCCTAGGTATTTACCTAAAGGACACAAAACATCAATTCCAAAGAGCACCTGCCACACCTATGTTATAGCAGCACTGTTACAATAGCTAAGCTTTGGAAACAGCCCAAATGCCCAAAAATAGATGACTGGATCAAGAAGATGTGGTACATATATACCATGGAATATTACTCAGCATTCAAAAAAGATAAACAATGCATTTTGCAGCAACATGGATGGCACTGGAAGGATCATGCTCAGTGAAATAAGTCAAAAAGAAAAAGAAAAATACCGGATGTCTCACTCATAGCAGGAATCTAGAAAACTTAAATAAGGGACCAGGAAAATGAATAACTATAAGAAAGTGAAAATCAAAATCAACAAAAAACTATGAACCAGAGACACTTTTTGGGGGTGGGGGCCGGGAGGGGAAGGATGGGTCAGAATGGGGGGGGTTGCAATTGTATGGGGAATATAAAAATAATTTATTATAAAAAAAAAAGA